>NC_133226.1:27957126-28023350 GCF_040436345.1 Pagrus major | reverse complement strand
CTGCTCCTCCGATGGTCCCACCGCCCGAGTTTAGGAGTCGTTCTTCAGACTTCGGTGTGTTCGTGTTGTGTCAGTTTGGACTTGATGATGTTTCAAACAACATGCTGATGCTGTATTTGAGTGGCAAGGCGGAGCAAAGGAAATACATTTCACAAATATGCATGTTTCCATCAACCAGATGTTTACTTTTGTCCGCCGCGTCATGTGACGTCAGCTCGTCATCTTCTGTACCATCAGTTTCTCTGACTTCAGAGTTGATGCTCTGACCTGAGGAGAACTTCACCACAACTCTCCCAGACAGAAATACATTTATCGATTATTTAATCTCAATCAAATTAAATCATCGTTGTAAAGGGAAACATCAGTCACTGAACACAGCGCTTCAAATCTGTTGTGTTACCTGCAGAATGATACCTGATGTTTCTGATGTGAGTGGCCGAGAGAGAGAGAGAGAGTACAGATAGAGAGACAGATAGAGAGAGAGAGAGAGAGACAGAAGGTGAAGCTCAGAGACAGACAGGACTGGAGGTTGTGACAGAGAGTTTTCTCTGCTCCTGTTTCAGGAAATGAACAAAGGGAACAATTCCTCTAAGCCACTTTATCTGATCCCACCCCCTCTACACACACACACACACACACACACACACACACACACACACACACACTAACACGCACACACACTAACACGCACACACACACACACACACACCCACACTAACGCACACACAAAATAGATTTTTACTAGTTTGACAAAAATCCATTCCTGCTGCTTTAAATAGCTGATGTCAGAACTGTGTGTGAGTTAGTTCACAAAATGTGATGTTGTGTTATGAATAATCTGCTGAAAACACAAGTCAATTCATCAATTAATCAATGAATCAATTAGTCACGTGACAGAAAATGAATCGGAGGGTTTTCTGTCATTGCTCCTGTAAAATCATCGTTGTTCAGGTTTTCTGTTTTTCCTTTGAATGAATGAACGTCTGCTGTAATCACAGTCCGCAGTGGCCCCGAGATACAAACTGACCTGAGGAGATGATATTTACAGCCTCGACGTGAACCCACTTCAGACGGGGTGCATGCCAACACTTTTAGCTCAGCAGCTACAGTGAACATTTCAGCTTTAACGAGTGTGTAAATAACTTTTCATCAGCATGAGGGTGAGGAGGCAATGACTGGGTTTTCATTTTTGGGTGAACTGCCCCTTTAAGTAATATTTTCAATGCATGTTCATGGTGTAGTATCAGGACAGGGACTCTCCCTACATGAACACATTACTTGGGATGGACAGAGTTGTCATGTGATTGGTTGATGTGTTTAATGTGTGTGTGCAGCTGTTAACATCCGTCTGTTCCTCTGGTGAGAAACACACAAACACATTCAGACCAACGACTCGATGTGTTGAATCATCTGTGGCTGCTGCTACAGAAACTATCCTGATAAAAACAGTCTGAAGATCTGCTGGAAACAAAATCACCTGTCCAACCCAACACCTGTCCAACACCTGCCCATCCCAACACAGTCAGCTGCAGCGGTATCTGAACACGGGTCGGACGGTACATTTATCCATCCCGAGCTCGCTGCTTGATTTTACACACAGTTCATCTCAATGTAGAGCAGCTGGAGGAGGAGGAGGTGGAGGTGGAGGAGGAGGTGGAGGAGAAGGAGGTGGAGGAGGAGGAGGTGGAGGAGAAGGAGGAGGAGGAGGAGGAGGTGGATTGGAGGTGGAGGAGGAGGAGGAGGAGGAGGTGGTGGAGGAGGAGGAGGAGGAGGAGGAGGAGGTGGAGGTGGAGGAGGAGGAGGAGGAGGAGGAGGTGGATTGGAGGTGGAGGAGGAGGAGGAGGTGGAGTGGAGGTGGTGGAGGAAGAGGAGGAGGAGGAGGAGGGGGAGGTGGAGGAGGAGGAGGAGGAGGAGGAGGAATGTAAACACAGCGATAACTCTCTCCCCTCCGGCTGTTTATCACTTCCTTGTGTTTGAGCCGGGGAGATGCAGTGAACTGCGTCTTCTGTCAACTCGCTTCATGTCAAACTAAACATTTGCTCTGTTATCAAGAAAACACTCTTAAACTACATTTACTCGAGTACTGTACTCGAGTACAACTTTAAGGAACCTTTCGGGCAGTTTATACGTTAGGCTTCAGTGATCAGCCGCTTGGCTTCATTTACGTGACGACACAAACACGTTGGTGATCCACGAGCTGGAAAACAAACTATCTGTGGCCTGTTTCAAAGTGCTGCATGTAAAATGGAGGATGGCGTGGGACTGCTTCCTGTGTTACTCCACAGGGACCTTTAAGGGATGAGTCACTGTGACCCATCCAATCACCTCATGAATCAGCTCTCAAATTAAAAAGACTTTGATGAAAATGTAATAACAGATTTTCACACTTCTGGATTCATAACGGACGTCACGTCATTTTCTGCTTCCAGTTGAATGAAGTGAGATCTGTGATGGGACACGAACATGAACCAGTGAGCTGCTTCTATAATCAGACCAGGGACCAGGCAGAGACGTCGTTACAGAGACGACCGACTGAAACTGAAAAAATCATATTTTATAATATATTGTTTTCATGAGAAATTTACACTATTTTAGTTGAAATGCAGATTGTACTGACTCGTCCCCTCTCTGAAGATTTTCTACGTTGGGTCCATCATTTATCCAACAGTTTAATAAATGGCTCCATAAGAAAAAAGACAAACTCAACGTTTGGGTCTCCTTTTGAAGGACAAATGGTGTTGCGTTTTGTTTCTTATTAATTACAACTTGCATGCATATCAAGTGAATTTTTATTTACAAACATCAACAGTATACTTTATATTTATAGCACAAATACCAACGCTTTCTTGAGGGGAGATGAGTTGACATGCTTCTGAACATGATATTTAAAGGACTCATGAGTAACAGGACTGAGACAAACAACACTGTTTCTGTCTCGCTACTGAACGCAGCAGGACACATGACGGGACACATGACGGGACACATTCACAAAGAGAACCCCGCAATGTCAATAAAACGGTCCCACCACAGACATCATGTAGACATCATGTAGACTGAGAGGAGCTGAACTGACTCTGATTCTGTTATCTGTTAATTAACATGATTTTGAGTTTCCTTAAGTTTTAACGTCGACTTGCAGAAGCTTTCAGTTCGTACTGTCCAGACTCTTTCTCTTCCCTTTCTCTGGCTCTCTGAGGACAGCGTGTTGATAACATTATATATATGCACGCTGGACACTTTCCTCTAATAAGACCGTATTTCTCTTTTCTCACAGCTGGTTTCTGTCTGTGGAAGTTTTAACTCCCAGCGTCTCCGAGGCGGCTGCACAAAAAGGAAGCATTCCTGCTAAAGGCCGGTTATATCTGATCAGCATGCGTTCTGTCTCAGTTCACACAAGCCTCTGCACTTCTATAATAAAAACTACCAGTCGGCCAATTAGGTTCTGCGGCTCCTCGCCGGTCTCCCCGGACCTCCTTCATTTCCTCCCTCAGATGGAGAACAGCGGGGAGCAGAGCTGTTTTCCTTTAGGGCCCACTAGTTTTAGAGCAACCTACTTACCAGTGTCAGAGTGTCAGACTGTCGCAGTATTCAGGTAAAGACACAAGCAATTTATTTTGTCCAGATTACAGTCTGCTCGGCTCCCTCTTCACCCGCTGTCTGTTTTTCTGCTGCTCCTCATTTGTTTTCTGCACTTACAGACTGAGTCGTCTCACGCTGCTGTTTGTATCACAGTGAGGCTGCACACTGTACACAGGACACGCAGAAACCACCTCACCTCACCTCCCGCTCCTGTTACACTCATAATGTTTCTGTCTTTCTACTGTCCTCAATGTGTCTCCAAGTGTCTCCAAATCTAGGACAGGTTTTAGCCTGATTGCTGGGCGGCTCTGTGAATGTTAACTTTCTGTCTGATTTCCATCATTTTTAATACTTTGGTTAAAGATATTAGATAATATAACCACTCCTGTATTAAAATGTCTAACAGCAACCAGATATGTTGTTCAGTTGTGTTCCAACATGTTCAAACACAGAAATCCAACAGTTTTCTCAAGGTGCCGCTGAGTTTCGTTCGGTCGTCTGTTGCTGTAACTTCATTCAATATCGTCTCTCTATAAAAATGATGTCTCAGATTTGTGACTGGTAGCATTTCAGCTGGTTGCTGCCGGTCTGCAGTGAATGCAGTCAAGCTGCAGAAGCAAAAACTACTTCTAAACAATTTCAAGATCCTTTTGGCGAGAAGCTGGTTTCAGATAGTCGACGGATGTCTACATGATGTCTTTCGCTTGCTGTGAGGTCACGTAACCTCTGAGTGAAGTCAGCACTCAGCAGAGACTCTGGTTCTGGTTCTGATTCTCTCTCTCCTCTCTGTAACGTTACGTTCATGAAGTAAAGTCCATTTCCCTTCCAGCTCCAGTCAGCAGTCAACATTACAGAACCTGGAGGTCACCTCCGGATCACTGCTGCAGTCAGGCTGATAAACAGGAGTGAAGATAAATCCACAAGTTAAAAAGTCATCTCTGAGCTCTCCTCCCGTCAGTGAACGGCTCTGGATCAGAGCAGAATCTGATGTGACTCCAGGTGTTTATTCCTCCAGAACATCTGGATCAGCACCGACCCTCGGCTCTGTCCTCTCTCCTTTATATTCTCCTCTCTGTACGTTGAGGAAACAGATCCATAAAGTCCAGAGATGACCATGATGCAGCACTGTATCATGTTACATCATATCACCTCAGAAATGCTTTGCGTTGTGTCAGTAGACACATCAGCCTCCATCTTTGTTGAAATCAGCCTTTAATTAGCGGCTCAACATAGTAAATAGTGTAAATAACCTGCAGGGTTGTAAAGCTGCTGGAGTGGAAGCAGCAGTATATAATGTTTCATTATAAAGTGATGAATGTGTCTGTGAGCTGCTGTTTCTGAGGCTGCGAGGCAAAAACAACATCTCGTCTGTATTCAGCACAATAAACCTCAGTTAGTCCTGACAGAGAGGGAATTTAATTTTACTGTGTGTGTGTGTGTGTGTGTGTGTGTGTGTGTGTGCTGTTTACACTCGCAGACTTGTGACTGAATTTGGTCTTATTTGTTGTGCAGTGTGTTGTTTAAAACACAGCTCTGTGATAATCGCTGTGAAATGAAACTCCAAACTGTGTTAAAGACTGTTGACGTGGTGTCGGCGCCGCTCGGCCCCTTTGAGTCGCTCCGGAGACGACTGCTGCAGATATCAGCGTGATCAGAGCTGGATGACGGTGCTGCAGGGCCAGATTACCAGCCCGCTGCGCCCGGTGTCCTATTAAATACTCAGTGTGCCTCGAATAAAGCATGTGTCCTATTGAAGGCTGCTGTTGGGAAATAAAAGCGCAGTAACATGACGCTGCTGTTCCTGAAATAGCCCAGAAACAGAACAGTGATGCAGCATGTTGCCCCGAGGACAGAGAGGGGAGGGAGTGTGGTTAGCGGGGAGGGTTTGGAGTTTGAAGCTTCCCTTCGGTGAGCTTTTCTCCCTCTGTAAATGTTCAAATTTAAGTGGTTGTGTTGTGCCTCTGAGGCTCCACGTCAGAGGACCAGTAACAGCAAACGTCAGAGACATTAAAAGTGCTACTCCTTTTAAAAGGTTAGCTTTCTAGTTAGCATAAAAGATACTGAAGGAACAAGACAGGAGATTCAGGCGAGGAGCAGTCACAGCTGATGTTCAACAGAGCCTGAGCTGGAGGAGGAGGAGGAGGAGGAGGAGGAGGAAGACGAGCTGGAGGAGGAGGACGAGGAGGAGGAGGAGGAGGAGGAGGAAGACAAGCTGGAGGAGGAGGAGGAGGAGGAGGAGGAAGACGAGCTGGAGGAGGAGGACGAGCTGGAGGAGGAGGAGGAGGAGGAAGACGAGCTGGAGGAGGAGGAGGACGAGGAGGACGAGGAGGAGGAGGTGGAGGAGGAAGACGAGCTGGAGGAGGAGGAGGACGAGGAGGAGGAGGAGGACGAGGAGGAGGAGGTGGAGGAGGAAGACGAGCTGGAGGAGGAAGACGAGCTGGAGGAGGAGGAGGAGGAGGAGGAGGAGGAAGACGAGCTGGAGGAGGAGGAGGAGGAGGAGGAGGAGGAAGACGAGCTGGAGGAGGAGGAGGAGGAGGAGGAGGAGGAGGAAGACGAGCTGGAGGAGGAGGACGAGCTGGAGGAGGAGGAGGAGGAGGAGGAGGAGCTGGAGGAGGAAGACGAGCTGGAGGAGGAGGAGGAGGAGGAGGAAGACGAGCTGGAGGAGGAGGAGGAGGAGGTTTAAATTAATGAGAGAAGAGGAAGAAAACAGAATGTGCCACATGCAGCGATGAACTGATGACTGATGACTTCTGTCACATGTTGTTTGAACTCAAAGTGAAATAATTCATTAACACATTTATTAACATGAATAAAACAAAGTTAAGTCCGTCAGTTCACAGCTACATTAACCTGCGACTGAGTGACCTCATGTGATCTGATGTCACTTCCTGCTCTGTATGAAACTAACCCGTCCATCACTGGGACAAACAGACTCCATGTTTCTACTCAAAGACAGAAAGAAGTTCATGCAGAACATTTGCTGAATTTACAAGAAGGAACAAATAAGTCAGAATCAGTCAGAGACAGAGTTTCACACAGTTTATAAAGTGTCTCCAACTCAACAACTCACTAAACTGACACATTTGTTAAGGGAGTCTGGGGACACAGAAGTAGCGTATACTGGTTACTGTTTAGTGTATCTGTAAAATGTGACATGTTTAGATCAATAAAATGTTTCTTCTTTCATAAATTGAGTGTAAATGGTGAAATCAGTGTAAACAGTCCTCAGAGCTGTCCACCTGTGCTTGGATCACCAGGACAGATGTTGGTACCGGGTCTGAACACGGTCACTGAGGACCTGCTCTGTGCTGGACCTCGTCCTGAGACGTGAGGAGACAGAGGAGGCTTCACACAGACAGTGTTCACATGACTCACGTCCACCAGCCTGACTTCCTCTCACAGTTTTTAAATATACGGAGGAACATTCTTAATCAGCCGTTTGCATATCAATAGTTCTGCCTGCTCCACCGCTCAGTCCACATGTAGACGAACAGAACAGAAACAGGCATTTTAACAGTGTGTCCTGTCAGCGAGCTGCCACAGCGGCTTTCATTATGCACCACTGTGGCCGTTTGTACGCCTGTATCATGCATCACCACACGTACCTGCAAACCATCAGCAGCGGAGGATTCTCTACGACCACGAGGCTTTCAGCTACATACAACTGAACAAAGAGGCAGACAAGTTACATGAGATGTTTCATTCAGAACCGCACGGTGGCGCTGGATGAAGAGTCCGACAATCGCCAAAATCATTAGTATCTGTCCTGAGGCGAAGATGAATGTCTGTGAATATCAGTGATTTGTATAATAAATGATAAAGTATCGAAATGTAAAAAATACAAACAAGTAAATAAAATAATTCCAAAACAAAATAAAAATGAACTAAATATATTATGAGAATAAAAACGTTAATGAGTGCAGGTGTGAGCGGTCCGAGGTGACCGTGAGCTGCGACGTCTGTGGTTCTGTCCCGGTTTCATTTCATTCCTGTCACATCCTGTCAGCTCGCTAATCAAAAGCACCACGTTCAGGAAGGAAAACACAAATACAGAAATAAAAAACTAATCAGCCCCAGCCAGGTGAAACAGCTTCTCTGTGGAGTGCAGTAAAAATCAGCCTGGTGTGTCAGAGTTCGACAGAAATGAATCTTCATTTCACATACAGGATATGTTCACGTCTGTTATTGCAGGAGTGCAGCAGGAACGAGTCCTCGAACTCAGGAATCAGTTTGCATTTTTGCACTTCCTGTTCCCTCCTCTTGAAGCCAGTGGGGTTTTTTTTAATGGGTTTTGGTTTCGATGTTTGAAATAAAGTCTGTAGTTTACAGGAGTTCCAGATGTTTTCACCGTTTGTTCTACAGCATAAACAACAAACTCACCAGAATAAATGTCAGCTAAGTACGTTTCTGCAAAACAACAGCTACGTTCAAACTGAACGTTTCTCTATGTTGCAACTTTCTGTTTGTTTCGGTTGAATTTTCTCTTTCTGTCCCGTCACAACGCTGTGCTCACACTCTGGTTATTTTCTGCAATAATCCAAAATCCAGTCCAATAATCCCACAGAGGGAACCGGAGTGATGCTAACTTCAGTTAGCTCCATAACTACATCATCACTACATCATTCTTTTAATCTGGTGGTTAATATTTCGACTCATGAACTGTTTAATCTATGAAATCACAACAAATAGTGAAGAGATATGAATCAGAAACTCCC
Organism: Pagrus major; assembly: GCF_040436345.1. Taxonomy (NCBI): domain Eukaryota; kingdom Metazoa; phylum Chordata; class Actinopteri; order Spariformes; family Sparidae; genus Pagrus; species Pagrus major. Next base: position 28,015,056 of record NC_133226.1, on the reverse strand, counting down.
ACAGTGACGTCTTTAATATCTTGTTTTGTCTGACCAACAGTCAGAAACCTCCAGAGATTCAGTTTCTGATTAAAACAAAGAAAAACAGATTCTCACGTCGCTGAAGCTGCAACAAAGACTGATTCTCATTTTTCATTATTTTTGTTTATGACACAACTGAAACGATTCTTTTATTATTCGACTTGTTGCTGATATTTTGGTTTGATTGACGAGTTGTCTCAGCTCTGACGTGATGTCACTGTCATGACGACCCTCCATTAGCCTGCAGTGTGTGTGTGTGTGTGTGTGTGTGTGTGTGCTGTATGTGTATCTCTGGACACATGACGTAAACACACACATTGTGTGACACTCTGTGACATAATTCATGTTAATCATGCACGCTGGCGGACAGCCCGAGCGCTCGTCGTCAGCGGTCGGATCAGATTCCAGCACAATGAGAGCAGCAGGCGGGTCGCAGCGAACACCAGCATCCTCTGGCAGAGGAACCGAAAACTTTTATTGACCTGAAGGTGACACTGAACGCTGCTGCAGCTCGGTCCTCTGGAGCAGAAAGTGGAAAATATTTAAACTTTTATGTGCAGCAGAAAAACATCAGGAAACTGCAAAGTGTGCTGAAAGAAGAAAACTAGAGAGGAGCAGCAGGTTCATCACACTCTGGACGCAGATGGAGAGGAATCTTTACGTTTCCTTTGTCTCTGGATCTCCTGCTTTACAGCTCGTAAGAGACACTTCAGGGATCAAACCTCCGACGTTACATAACCGCACAGAGTTCAACAGCAGCCTGATGCTTCTCATGGATGAGTTCAGTAGAAGTAGAACGACCTCCATTAAGATGCTTACTTCCTCTGCTTCGTCTGATTTCTGCTGCTCACCCTGCTGATACATCCAGTCTGCCAAGCCTCCACCTGCTAGAACAGGATCTGCTGAGATTAGTGTGGCTGTTAACGTGATCATGTGGCACCGAGCTGCTGCCCTGGCTCTGCTCTGTCTGTATACACCGGGGGGGATTTGAGTCCTGCAGCATGCTTGCTGGGTAAGCAGGGAGCAGCTTGGTGCAGAGCCATTCATGCCAAACACGAGTGTATGCGACCATTTGTTGCTATAGGCGGATTTATCCTGTAACAGTGCTGCGCTCGCTGTAGTCTGGTCTTTTCTTTCACCCGTGCATGTTAGTGTAGCTGCAGAGACGGACTTTAATGGAGTGTGGAGCCGTTTACACAGTGAAGCCCATGACGACACTCACTGCTGCTGTATCCTGCAGACATATACATATATAAATATCCATGTCAGCCCACCGAACATCCAGAACTTTTCCCAGTTCATGTCATAAATTTTCTCATGTTGAAACTTCTATTAAATTCATGTGACCTGGAAAAATCCTGCAGCTGAACTCTAAATACTCTGCAAGTTATGAATTTTTGAATTTTGCTCCTCTGAGCTAAATTTCAGCATTTCAGTGATTCTGTGTAAGTTTGTTTTCGCTTGTTGTTCACTGGATTGTGATGAAACTGGTCCTGAACATCACAGAGACCCTGAGGAAACTTAGCAACATCTTCTCATTTAAATAGTTGTTGCTGAATGTTTACAGTAATCAAATTAACAACAGGAAGTCATTTGTTACCAGAGCGAACAATCTGTCCTGTTCAAATATTCATATCTTTACTAGTTTTCACTTTCTTGCAACCAAATGTTGCTTCTGTGTGATATTAATGCAGCTCAGTCTGCCGAGCAGCTCCAGGTTAGCGGCTCTGTTTAGTAACACCTTGGTTCTGCATCACCTGTCGTCAAACTGTCCTGACCTTTGTTTTTAATGATGTGACGACCCGTTAAGATTGTTCTGGTGACACTTTGAAAGAGCTGGAGCCCCGTGTTGGGACTCACCGGACTGAAGCAGCTAACTATGAAACCAACACCTTTACTTTTAAACATTTAAGTTTTTTTCTGACTCAAAGTGTAGTTTTACTGAAGTGAAGGATCTGAGTATCTTCCAACACCAACTCCTGTTGTCTGTGTGAGCAGAGCTGATTTGTTCCTGTACAGTGACCTGTGCGTGTGTGTGTGTGTGTGTGTGTGTGTGTGTGTGTGTGTGTGTGTGTGTGTGTACACAGAGTGAGATAATGACGGCGAACAGCTGAGACTACTGAACAGTTTGTGCTGACCATCTGCAGAGCGGCACCATGGGAAATTAAGTAAGCAAACACTGTTAATTAGTGGAAGATGTTTATGAATAAAAATAATTTAGTGGTGATAACTGCAAGACCTCAGATCATTACTGCAGTACAAGTACTGCACAGCCATGTAAAAGTACTACAGTACAAGTACAAGGCCTGTGTTTAAAATCAACTTGAGTAAAAGTACACATGTACTCTCAGCTTCACGCAGTAGAAGTACACATGCACTCTCAGCTCCACGCAGTAGAAGTACACATGTCCTCTCAGCTTCATGCAGTAGAAGTACACATGTCCTCTCAGCGTCACGCAGTAGAAGTACACATCCTCTCAGCTTCACGCAGTAGAAGTACACATGTCCTCTCAGCTTCAGTAGGAGTACACATCCTCTTAGCTTCACGCAGTAGGAGTACACATGTCCTCTCAGCTTCAGTAGGAGTACACATCCTCTTAGCTTCACGCAGTAGGAGTACACATGTCCTCTCAGCTTCAGTAGGAGTACACATCCTCTTAGCTTCACGCAGTAGGAGTACACGTGTCCTCTCAGCTTCACGCAGTAGAAGTACACATGTCCTCTCAGCTTCAGTAGGAGTACACATGTCCTCTTAGCGTCACGCAGTAGGAGTACATGTGTCCTCTCAGCTTCACGCAGTAGAAGTACACGTGTCCTCTCAGCTCCACCCTCCTGCTCTCTGACTCTCGCTCTGAGTTTCCCTCCAGATTAAACTCATTCTTCTCGTCAGCCTTAATATTCTTCATGGACGTAACGAGCAGCCGGGTATTAACCTGCAGATGGTGCAGCAGTAACTGAGAGGACTGTGGACCGGGGCTCGGGCTGACAGGTACCACCTCAGAACTGCCTCCAGAGCCGATTCCAGCCGCTCATTTCTTTGTTAAAAGGTAGAAACATCCGATTTGAGGCGTCCAGCTCGGTTCTCTGCAGACGGTCCTGACCCGGTCACACCACACACTCTGTCACACACTCCTCCTTGTATTAAACTCCACCTCACTCTCTGCAGTCGGTAAGTTTTTATGTCGGGGTCGCACTCAGAATCCTGACTCACACTGAGAATGTAAAGTCATGCACATATAATGATACATTTCATTTAGTGTTGGTGCTGCTCGGTCAGCAGGATGTAACGTTGGCGGTCGACGTTTCAAAAACCACAGATACGTCTGAGGTGACTCGTGTACCGATCGATCATCACGTTCATGTTTATTAGCCACCTGTCACAGCAGGAGGTCGAGGCAAAGGTGGTGGTGTTATAACGAGCCGACAGCTCCAGACAAACCCCTGGATGCTTTAATGACACCTGGACACACTGTGGTGTCAGAGCAGCGTGTTTTTAAACGGCTTGATTGTAACGAAAGTTGATTTTTGAGTCTCATTCCCAACTGGTCAAAAACCTGAGGATTGTAGGACGGGTCGGCCGCCATCCCAAACTTTCTGACAAGCTGAGAGACTCAAAAAATCAACTTTTCTTTCGTGCTATTTGTAAGAAAAGTTGATTTTTACTATAAGCAGCCGTGGAGACGATCCCTTCTGTCTTTGTGGTGTCAAAGCTGGGTGTTTTTTAAGGACAGCTGTGGACGTTTCTGTGACAAAGAACAGCTATCAGGGGATCGTCTCCATCTGTGATCGCGGCGACCGAAACACGTGTTTTAATCCAAACCCTGATGTTTCTGACCCTGACCAGGTGCTTTTTGTGCCTAAACCCAACCAGAGCATCAGCAGAGTTGTATTCTGGTGATTGGTTGGTATCAGACAATCAGAGAGGGGTGAGGTGATGAATCCACACCTCCGTCCCCTGAAACGAACACTCATGCTCCTCTAACGTACAAAAGAAGTGTCTGTGAGCTGTGTTTTCTGTCCTCTCATCCTTCCTGTCTCCTGGATGACATCACAGCTTCTGCAGCGGCTGTTTGAACGCTGGATTTCAGAGCGATTCAGAGCTGAAGCCCGGACACACCTCATGTCTGTTCGTGTGTCCGTGTTTTATGTGTGTGTGTTTCGGGGGAAAGATGTGACGGCTCAGCAGAAAAAAATGGCTGAGAGATGGATGTTGGTCCTGACCCGAGCGTCTCTGTGGACTAATACCCAAACAGTTAATACACATTCTGTACACTCAGGCTGTTTTTCTCCCTCACAAAGCAACACACAGACGAAGAGTTGTTGTGTTTATACACAACACACACTCATACAAATGTTTTAATGCCCAGCAGAATACACTAACACATGCACTAGTCTAATAGCAGCTGTCGGATCAGTGCCGTGCTACAGTATCTGAGCTGTGAGCTGCTTTGTCGAACAGCAGCAGCTTTTTAATTGTGACTTTGCCTCCTAGAAATGACATTAATATCCTCCTGATGGGAAGTGTTACCTTCAGTGTCGGTCAGGAAACAGAACATTTATCTGGATCGTGTTCTGTCTCCTGTAAGTTCACTCGTTTAGTTTTATCATCCGTCATCTCTTCTCTCTGTTGGATGTGATGTGATAAGTCTCATCCAGTGAAAATCAGTGAACGACTGCTTCAACTGTAAACTGAAACTGTGTGAATCCTAAATGTAACTTCCTGTATGAAGCCCAGCAGTCACCTGCTCTGTAGACAGAAGCTGTGTTTCTATCTTCATGCACATTTTGAATAATCAGATTAAAAACAGATGACAGAAACAGCAAAATTAGAAAAAATCATCCTAAATTTTACAAAAAAGTTTGATGCTTGAGGTGTTTTTGCCCTTTTGAAGAAGACTTAATGCACTGAAGTGAGACCGAACACCTTTTCAAAATAAGTTCTGACGTAACAAACATTTAAATCACATGACGGATCAGCTGATTCTGCTCCAAGAGTAGAAATGATGAAGAAGAAGAAGAAGAAGAAGAAGGAGAAGAAGAAGAAGAAGTTTCCACTGTTGGCATCTTCCTGAAACATGACTGGTTCATTGGTGTCGTCTGTGAGGTTCTCAGAGTGTTTATCGTTCCCGTCGCGCTTCATGGCTGAGCTGAAGTCAACCAACAGCATCCTGATGTAGAGAAGCTGCTCTTACCCTCCAGGTGTGTGAAGACTGAGTGGAGGGCAGAGGATATGGCAGCCTAATGGAGTCTGTAGGTCCAGACACTGCAGACTGTTTCTGCTACAGGGACGGTGACGGCTGTCTTGAGGCGGGAGGGAACAGCCTCCTCTAAACGTGAGATGTTAAAAGTGTCAGTAAAAAGATCAGCACACGTTTTAGATTCAGTGTTTTCTTCCAGTTGACTTTACATGTAGATGGAAACAGTGTTGGTGACAGTTTCTCTGTTTCCAGGTAAATCACAGAGCTTCACGTTTTGTTACGAGCAGCACAAACACTGAAGCTACAGAGAAAACTGATTTCACAATCTGGACTTTAAATTATTTTAAATTCTTCGTTAATTTTAGACTCAACTGACTCAACTTTGATTTTTACTCCACAGCAATCATGTCTGATGCTCACAGGCAGTGTGCTGCAGTGAAGTCGAGGCATTTTTACTGTTCTGCTTCTGACGTGTTTTGGACCAATCGATAATTAATCAGTGAAGTAAATAATCAACATATTGATGAATGATGACAGTAACTTCTATATCTTTGTGAGGTGAACGAACTGACTGCAGCTCTGCCGCCTGCTGACATTTAACATCTGCTTCAGTTTCTGAAGACATTCGAGCTCCTCCGTCACTTCCTCTCTGCGTCTGTGTTGTGTCGTCTTGTGTTGTGTTGTGTTGTGTCGTCTTGTGGTTTGTTGTCTTGTGTTGTGTTGTCTTGTGTTGTGTTGTGTCGTCTTGTGGTTTGTTGTGTTGTGTTGTGTGTAATGAAACAGTGACCTTTTGTTTGCCGAGCTGTAATTGGCCAAATCAGCAGAGCTTCCCCACGCTCCAGCAAACACAATTCGCTGGACTCACTATCAGTGATGGTGCACACACACACACACACACACACACACACACACACACACACACACACACACACACACAAGCAGAACTGTAATATCAGCATGTATTGTGCTCAGAAATGTTCTCTGGGGCGACTCGAAGGTCCAGAGCTGCTTTAAAAACTCTCTGTTTTCATGTGAGTCTGCGGCTGCACTTGATTTGTGTGGTGGTGTGTCGGTGCGTTGTGTTGAACTGTGTTTCACATTACAGACTGAGAGGAGGAAGATATCTCTGGTTCCCTCGTGAAGAAAACTGTTCCCTCTCACTGACAGCTGACGGCTGAATACGCAGAACACCTTCAGTCAATGTAAATGTAATGAACTGAAAAACAAAGTGAAGAGAAGACGTCTCCATGTTTCATTGTGCTGCGTGATAAACTGGAAGTGTTTGCTGACGATGCACTGCTGCTGCTGAGTCACCGTCCACAGTAATAATGATCCGTCTGATGTCGACGTGAACACAGTGAGCTTTTATGTTCTGGTCCCTGCAGCTCATCAACATGTTCAACACCTCGATAATGTCTCTTTAACTTATATTCATGAATGATAAATACGCTTTGAGACTTTTTGAACTGTTGTTTGAGTTGTGTGTATTTTCACACAGACATCAAATATTGTGCGGCGAAAAAACGCCATTTTTGGAACGAGGTCAACTCTTCTGAGCTCTCACTGCGAACGAAGACGTCGACTAATCATTTTAAGTGAAACAGACGTTGCATCAGTGTGGATGTCAGGTCGCTGCAGCGTAAAGAAACGACTCTTTCGGCTCTTCATTTAGTGCCACTTCAGCCACATTTAGCAATATCCTGACATACGGTATGATGAGTGTGTGTACTCGTAATCAACAGAGTGCCGCAGGAATGAGTCCGACAACCTGAGAAGAAGTTTTAGCATTTTTCAAACTTCCGTTGTGTGAGAGGAAGCTGCATCACAGCCAAAGGAGCACAATTTTTAAATGTGTTTATTTTATCGGCATCTGAACACAAATATCTGAACGTTCTCCTCCTCACATTGATGCAGTTTGAGGTGAATTATGGATTATTTTTATTTTTACGTGAACAGACAGAGAGGGAGGCTGGAATGGGGAGAAAAGGCGTGTTAGTGTCTCGTATCTGCAGAGAGTTTCTTATTTTCTCTCTTTGTTGCTGCTCGGGACGCTTTACCAACCCAACATGTGGCTGTTTGACGTCCTGGGAATGAGACTCAACAATCAACTGTCTTTGTGGTGCGTTCAGGAACAGCTGGGACAAATCCTGCTGATTCTACCTTTAACTTTAATAGTCTTTGAATTATATTAATATGACGTGAGCTTCAGTTAGCTTTGACCACAAATGTCCTTCAGAGGGAGACTTTTTACTCTGATACTCTGAGTACATGTCAGAGCCTGTACTTGATTACTTTTACTGGAGTAAAGAAGTTTTTTCTTTTCTTTCTTTTTTTCTTTTATTACATTTCATTTCTTCTTCTTCTGTTTCTTCTCCTGAATGTCGCCTCAGAAATGTTCATGACAACACAAACCCTCCTCACTTCCACACGGTGACTCATTAGCGTGCAGCTCTGATGTCACCACACTGAGTTTCCTGCGATGATGCAGCTTTAATGTATGTTTCCTTCCTCCACTTCAAAGGGAGAAGAAAAAGAAAAAGAAAGCCTGTTTTTCTTTGCAGCAGCAGCGAAGACGTTTCCTCCTGCGGCTGATCAGAGGCTGAGCCCAGCGGAGAGTAATCACATTACACACCTGCACCACGGCAGAGTTGAAAAGGTTAAAGACAGGGAGGGAAAGGTTAAGACGTATTGATCTGGAACAAAAGGGGGAGGAGGGGGAGGAGAGAGGGAGGAGGAGCGAAGGATCCACTGAAGGAACTAATGCACCTTCATCCTCACTTCTTGTTTCCTTTCCTCTCTTTGTCTCCTCTCCCCTTTATCCCTATTCTCTTATTTTGTTTCCTCTCCTCCTCCTTCCTTCCCAGTTAGTCCTCTCTCCCTCCCCTTGTTTCCTCGTCTCTCTTCTCCTGTCGTCTATTTTCCTCTCTCCTCATTTCCTTCCTCTCCTCTCGTCTTCCTCCCTCGGCTCCTCTCTCTACTTTAATTTCCTCCTGTTTCCCATTTCCTCTCCTGTGTTTCTCTCCCATCTTCTCATTTCCTCTCTTATTGTTTCATTTCCTTATCTTTCATTTCCTCTGGGGTCGTCTCCTCTTCTCTCTTTTTGCTTCCTCTCTTATCCTCATCATATAATCTCCCCTTTCCCTCACTTTGTTTCCTCATCTCTCTTCTCCTGTAGTTGTTTACTTATTACTTCCTTCCTCATCTTGTTGGTTTCCTGCTCTCTTTCATCTCCTGTTTGTCTCATTTCCTCTAGTGTCCTCTCTCTCGTCCTCTTGTCTCCTCTCCCCTTGTTTCCTCATCAGTCCCTTCTGGTCTTTTTTCCCTTTTTCTTCTTGTTTACTTCTTATCTCGTTTCCTCCTCGGCTCCCTGCTTCCTTTTTCTCTCTTTGTCTCGCCCTCGTCAGTTCTCATCCCTCGCTCGCAGCTCTCGTCCTCAGTTGATGGAGGAATTCAGGCTTCAAAAAGATCGTCAACCCTTTACATCTCCAGCACGCACACACACACACACACACACACACACACACACACGCGCACACACACACACACACACACACACACACACACACACGCGCACACACACACACACACACACACACACACACACAGCAGTGATTGCACACATATGGTTGCACAGACGTCGCTGCTCTTACACTAATAGGCTGTCAACACACACTCCAGAAAACACACACAGTGTTTATTAAGATGCACAAACACACAGAATAATGAAATTCAACCTGATGAACACAGCCGGCGTTACCATGGAGAGAGAGAGAGAGAGAGAGAGAGAGAGAGAGAGAGAGAGAGAGAGAGAGAGAGAGAGAGAGAGGAGACGTTTTCCTCTGATGAAATGAGGGACGAAGCAAATCCTGAGGGAGAGGAGAGGAGGAAGTGACAAATCTGCAGGCTGCAGATAAACACAGAGGTGAAGAAGAAGAAGAAGAGCGCAGGAAAGGAGAGGAGTGTATCGAAGGAGAAAACAGAGAGAGAGACTGAGCCGCCGGATTTACAGCCTCTGATTGGACCTTGACCTGAAGCCTGAGCTGTTAAACCCCGAACACAGCAGCACTTCTGAGGACTGGACCACGGCCCGAAAGTAAAGCCACAACACCGAACCTTAAAGCTGGACACACAGCAGCCCACACCTACATGTGTCCTGCAACACACACACACTCCTCTACAACACACACACACACACATGCCTCTATAACACACACACACTCCTCTATAAAACACACACACATGGTTTAATACTGATATACAATAAACTTGTTATAATAATGCAGAGCTCATTCCCATAATGCTTTGAGGATGTAAACAGGAAGTAAAATTGGAGTCGAAGGTCGCTCCAAAACTATAGGGGGCAGTATAACCACTAACTGCTGCTCACTAAACTCTTTGGCTGTAGCGACTAGCTGCCGTTAGCAAGTAGCTCAGTTAGCCGTGGAGCTAAGTGGCCCTATCAGCTGACTGGAGTCCGTCTGGATGGAGACCGCTGATCACAGGGGGAGTCGTTGTGGTCGACAAGGCTCAGCAGCCTCCCGGTGAAGACGTCTGGACCGCAGACCGGGACTGAACTCAGCCTCTGAGAGCGACGGAGGTCAGTGTGAAGACAGAGGACACAGTACAGAGGCGATTTACAGCCGCTCTGACCAGCGGGGACAGGAGAGGACAGAGAGGGAGAATCGGACATCATCAGCGTGTAGAGCCAGAATATTTCATGTTACTCTGTGAACTGAGGATTTTTGGACCGAACCAGAGGTGACTGTGGAGACAAACCAACACTGTTCTGGTGACTGTGGTTCAGTTTGTGTCCATCTCCCAGCTGAAACTACAGGCTGTCAGACTGTCACCTCTGAGCTACAGAGTGCTGCTAGGAGGCTAGCTGGTTAGCATGCTAACTTCAGTAGACATCTCTGTAACACAGAACAGAGACGTCCTGCTGCTGTAATACTCGAGTACTTCGTCTCATGTCGTGTTTCTCTTAATTGTTCTTGTGTTTGATTGTATTTACCCTCTCTTTATGCTCACAGGTAGATTTAGTGATTCTTGTTGTCACTGTTCATTTACTTTAATACTTTAATATATTATTTTTTGTAGATGACACACAGATATATTAAGTGTGTGTGTTCTTGTCACTGGATTGCTTTTATTTCCAGGTTTTTGTGTCTGAAGACGTCCTTGAATTGAGACTTTTTAATAGTAATAGTCTTTTATTGTGTTGAATATTACCAACAGAGAGAATGGTGAGAATAATAAAAAGACCCTGTTGTGAGAAGCTGATTATCTGATTAATATTATAATTTTCCTCATTAATATCACCAACATGTTAACTAAAAGCGTCTCACAGCCATGAACAGGTGACTCGTCCCCGCCATGACGCTCTCATTGATGTATTTGTCCCAGAGAAAAAAAGAAACACGTCACGGACTGATACTGGTTCTGTTTCCTGCGCATGATAATATTTGTAAGACGACGACTCACGCTGCATGTGCAGAGAAGACGAACACGAGACATGTTTTCATTCTGTTTGCCTGCAGTTTGTTTTTTATCAGAATACATTCTGTTAGATTTGCCTGATTTAACGCAGTAATACAGCTGCTGCGGTGCCAATATCACAACAGTTTGCTCGACACACACTCCTCATAATCCCCTTTAAATGACAGCCGCCACTAATATCCCCGCGTACACGACCAAAGTGTTTTCATTTCTACAGCGACGTGTGAAATTACTACTTTTCCGAACTGCTTTTTAAATTGGTGCAATAAAACAAAACAAAACACACAAGACAGACTGAAGCACTGTCAGAGCACACAGACGTCACCGTGGCAAACACTGACAGGGTGAAGGTGACGGAGGCTTCCAGGAGAGAGCATCTGTTTCTGTGAGTTCATGTCGAGGTGCAGGTGTCCGGAGTCTTGTTGGGATGGAGGTTCACTTTACGTTCTTATTGCCGATTCGTGCACGACAGTCTCACATCTTGACATATTTCAATGATGCATTCGCCCAACTTTGATATGACGCCCGACATTTGACGACAGTCGAGCAGTGACGTTGCTGCACTTGGTACCGGTCCACTAATATCAGTGGGTAGAAGCACGGGCTGCTAATGTTAGCCTCTTTTTTATTTGAGGACTCGATTGATAGCGTGAAGTTGTCAACAAATTGTGAGTGTCCATGATTTTCTATCTCCATCAGATAAATGACAAATGGCGTTGTGATAACACCAGGATCACCACAGCAGAAGACGCCATTTTGCATCTTATGACATATGAGGGTCCTGAAGGGTTGTTCCATCTAATAGGGGGAGATCTCAGCCACTCCCCCTGGTGACTCTGCTCTGAGGGGCAACAATTGGAAAAGGGATTGAGCCGAAAGACTCTTCAGGAAATGAATGCTTAAATCTAAATTCCTGGTATCAAACCCTCTCTGTCACCAGTGAAACTCAGCCCAGTCGAAGGCTTTAATGTTAGCAGTTAATGTTGCCACAAAGCACAGGTACATCCAAGGTTGAACCAAAGCGGTATCTCACGTTCACGCAGCTGCAGGAGGTCGACGGGACCGAGGTCAAACAGCTGATCACAGTTTGAGTCACAGCAGTGTGTATTTGTAAGGAGGCCTGCGGACATGAGCAGTGATTGAGGCGACCAAAACTGATATTATAATCCAAACCATGATGTTTCTAACCCTAACCAAGTGTTTGTTGTGCCTGAACGTAACCAGAGCATAAACACAGTGCTGTGACAAGAGAAATAGAAAATTTAACCTAAACAAACAGAAGGTTATCTGTGGTTCTGAACATTTATTCTGGCCACTGGGTCGGTTAAACTCCCCACGAGCTTTTCAGCTTCCTGTGTTTGGGCGACAAATTGACTTCAGTCTTTTCTTTCCATCACGACGTTGTCACGGTGTTGTTGTACAGAGCCCAGTCCCTTTGTCACCACACCTGATGGTGATTTCCTCCTAATCTCCTCCTGTTGGCCGACAGAGCTACAGGTGCGCCTCGTGCTCCGGCGACAAAAACATCGAGCACATGTGGTTCACTGAGCTCAAATGAAAACACACAGCCTGTTATTGATGTTCAGACCAGTTCTAGTGCTGGTGGGAAGCCAAGACTTCACCTGGAGCGGCTCTGCCAACCAGTCCTGCCAGAGCGAGGCACAAACCTGTGTGTGTGTGTGTGTGTGTGTGTGTGTGTGTGTGTGTGTGTGTGTGTGTGTGTGTGTGTGTGTGTGTGTGTGTGTGTGCATTCATGCATACAGGAGTGTCTGTAAAGCTTGTGGTCGACAAAAGAGGCTGAGCAGAGACCATCGACTGTGTAAAATATGAATGGAGCTTTAAGTGAAGCCAATGCTGTAGTGGCTCAAGCCTGAATTCTTTCCACTGTCCTGCAGGGGGCGACTCCACCGGTTCCAAAAGAAGGTCTGATTGCATGTAAGCTTATGAGAAAATGAGCCTGCTACAGTTTCCTGACGAGTGCATGGTCTCAATCGTTAGTTTCAAGTCTTCTTCTTCACAGCACGATGTTCATTTAGTAAATTATGGATCCATTTACAGTGAAATAGACGATAAAACAGGGTGCGTTTTAGGGCGCGGCTGACTTGTGTCTGACAAGTTGCTGCCATGGCATGTCCAGAGCTCTTCACCAGAGAGAGTCGCATCGTCTCCGTTTACTCCAGTGGACCATATTTGCAAGGTAACGGTGGATTGTGGAGCCTCTCTTCAATAGTTCCTGGAAATTCACTGCAGCAGCCCAGCAGTGAAAATCAATCCATGAATAAATCATGTATTAATACAAACTGTGAAACATCATACATCTGTCGCTCTGAAACGCCCTTAAAACTTTGCCCAATTAGCTGTTAGCACTTCCTGTTTGCAGCGTGCTCATGTATGTACAGACAGACATCACTGGGTCCCTTTGATACTGAAGAAGACTTAAAAACATGATTTTTCTAAGGCGAGTTCTGCACATGTGAGGAGCGTCTTTTCAAGGATTTCTAAGCGGATTTATCCAGTCATCATCTCCTCCCTCCATGCTGATGAAAGTCAGGTGAAGCAAAAAACATCTGATGTCTCCACACAGCTCGTCTGCTGTTAAACCAAATCTGTGAATAAGTATTATACATGTATCATGTATATCGATACGTGTAGTGGAGTAAAAAGTACAATATTTGTCTCTAAAATCTGGTGTTGTGGACGCATGAAGTTGTATAAAATGTACTTGAAGTACCTTGAATATGTATAGTTCACTATTTAAAGTAAATGTACTCAGTTACATTCCACCACCACACGACTGTGGTGGCCTCGAGCAAACATCCCGTCCATAATTCAGTCTGATGAAGACGCTGTTTATTCAGACACACGTGATGAAGCTGAAAAATAAAATAAATGAGCTTCATCTCTTTTTGTTTCATTGTATCAGAGGATTTAAGTCGGAGCGTAAAAACAAACAGCGACCCGTGTCGAGCTCCCAGCGTTTTCATATGAACCGCAGACGCATCGCTGCCACCCTGGGTAAGATTAATACTGAGCACAAAGAGCCCGACATGCTGCGAAACAAGACACAGCCACTTCCTAAAGGACACGTCCTTTGCCTTCGGCTAAACACACACACACACACACACACACACACACACACACACACACACACACACATTCCTCCACTGTCTTTTATACAACAACCATGACAGAAGAGAGGACAGCTCGCCTCCAGCTACAATCCTGTGAAAACCATTCAATAAACAGCTGAATCTGTGCTCCATTATCGGGCTGCCAGGGGACCACCGGCTGCACAGACACTATTTACATGTTGTAATTTGTCAGCAACATTAACACGAAGCACAATACGCAATTCAATACGCTGTGAATACAACGAGATCAGCCTGCGAGGAAGGGAGAGGAGGAAGAGTGTGTGCTCGGACTGAAGGGGAGAAACTGGTTTATAGGGAGAATTATACACACACACACACACACACACACAGACACACGCACACACACACATGTACACACCATGTGCAGGAACGTGATAAGAAATGCAGGATCATTCATCTGTTTGCTGAAAGTCTCCCTCTCTCTTCCCTTTTGACATCCATCTTTTTTTTGCCTCCCATACTCTCCTTTCTCTCCCTCCTCCCTCTCACCTCTCTCACCCTCCAGCAGAGGCGGGGAGACGCTGGTTTATTTGTAAAAACACCTTTCAGACACAGAGACTATTCAAAACGCTTCACATGAGGCGCAGAAATGCATGAAAAGAACATTTCAGCAGCAGCAGCAGCAGCAGCAGCAGCCGGCAGCGCTGTGAGGCGCCGCTCACACAGTTAGCTAAATGCTAACGTGCATCACAGTGACAGCAGGTGTAATGTTTACCATGTTCAAGATCTGACTTTAGCCTGTTAGCATGCTGACATCTCAGTAGACACAGAGAGTCCAGCTCAGGCTGATGTGAACGTCTTTGACAAAACTTTGTGCCAGTTGGACCTGGTGGAGCTACAGGTGTCAGACTGAAGAGTCCTGCAGAACCAACGAGCCGAGCTGCAAACACTTCGCTCAGCAGAAGAAATGTGTCAATGTGCAAAATCTATGGAGCCAAACTGAGACCACAAGGTTTGTTCATTTTAAAAAATATTTAATAATTGGCAGGCCGACTGGCCCGTCCCCTCTGACCACAAGAGCCACAAGTCTGAAAGTGAAAAAATAATCTGAGATTTGAAAACATATAAGACTGAAAAATGAAAAACTTATTTTTAGTTTGATTTCTTTACTGTATCTTTTTTAACTTTCAGTTTGAAATTTAATTTTTTCAATCACCAGGTCTTGTGTCATTTAATAGCTTTTATTATAAAGCAGCAACATCAGGAAGTGTTGCATGATGTAACGGTTGAGCTCATTTTTTGGCTAACTAGCAAACAACGTGACATTTAATAAAGAAACACAGAGCAGCTGACAGTTAACACTTTCACCCTCATGTCGTCTCGGTCCTGATTTTATTTACATATTTATTTTCATTCTGGCAGCATGTCCACAGTGATTAAATCTCTGTTTACATAAATAAACTTTATACTTTACTCCACAGAGATGAATCTGTGGTGCAGCAGAGCTCTGCTCAGTGTTTGTTAGTTCACAGCTGCCTAAAGGGAAATATTATATGAAATGTACAATTAGTGTGTTCTCACATGTTCCCGTTTATCCTCCCGCACAGGGCAAATAAAAATACAGCGTACTAACGACCATCCGTTCAGTGAAGGTTGTGATTTTACTGTTCAAAAGCCGACACATCAAACTTTAACACCAGTAACAGATCAACTTAGAATAACCTGAAATAAAAGAAAGTCAGAAACTAAAACCAGCTTAAATCTTTCTTTGACTTCCATGATGTGTTGACAGCCGGCGCCATCTTGGGCCGCATGCAACACAAAGAACAAAGTATTTTCTCCACACGTCCACATCTGAACGTACAATCATCACAACATCGACCTGACATTGAATTTAAACAAGATGTTTATGTAATTTTAAAATCTCCACCAGCCTGAGAAACAGGAGACATGAAGTGTTTCTCAAACTTCCTGTAGTGAGCAGGAGAGATGTGTTGGCATTATGATAAGTTATTAAAAGTTTGAGAAACACTGCTGACAAACATTTTTAAATCTGCTCAACGTCAGCATGTTAGATATAATCATAATATAATTACAGGGAATCTACAAAGAAGGACCGGTGGGCAATTAAAATGCATTGTCTTCCCCACTTTAACCTCCATTTCAGTTTAAAAAGCCGCTTTCTGTCGGTGCTCTGTCTGGACTTTTGTGTCGCTGAGTGCATTTACATTTACATTACTCAGAATACTAAAGTATTCTGCTCATTTGCTTTTAATGAGACCCAAATATAATTAGATATAGATGTTAAAATAGATTCCATGACACTAATTCATGGGAGCTTCACACATCAATTATTTATTTGGATTTTTTGCAGTTGACTTTCACATTAATTCAGCTCATCATGAATATATGACAAGTGCATTCAGGTTAATATACAGTATTTATATCTAATGTAAACAGCCTGCATGAGCCCTCACATGTTCACACACACTGTATGTTACACAGTGATGAATTAGCATGCTAACACCTGCCTTCTCCTCCCTGCGCTGCACCGTGGAGGCAGCCAGCTGTGTGAATAGACTCAATAAGGCAGAGAATGAGGAGGGATTACATTTTACCTAATAGTTCACAGATTATTCGCAGTTATAAATTGAATATAGGGCAGACAAATAGAGCCTCTAGTATTCTGAATACATATTTATAAAGCTGACTGAGTGGCGGGATTTGCTCGACCACGAAAACTTAAACTGAATACGCTGCGACACAATGAGAGAGAGCGAGCTCCGGCAGACATGATGACCTTATTGTGGCGGCAAAGACTCACAAATGAATTTCATCTCGTCACATTCAGAACTCATCGTCTTTGTGCAGCAGGAGGAAAAAACAGTTTATCATCATTCTGGTTCATGATCTGAATTTATCGAGAGAGGAAATGAGTTAAGATCCACTTCTGAGTCTGACGGCAGAGACGCACGTGCATGTTCACATACAGCGTGTGCACACACACACACACACACAGACACACACACACACATCATTTCACTTCATTTGTCCAGTGAAGAGCCCACAGGCCGTCTGACGACTGTGTTGAACACTCACAGCGTTGGAAAGCGTAGATTCTCATCAAACAAACAAACAAACCAACAAACAAACAAACAAACCAGCATGTCTGAAGTTCAGCCAACTCACCAATGAAGTGTCTGTGTGTTTCAGCCGGTCATCAAACTCCAACAAAATCTGTCTTCTCGTCTTCCCAAATGTCCTCTGGATCCATTTCACAACAGAAGTCATCATCAAATTGTGTCTAAATTGAAAAATCAACTGTGCTCGTCAATTCTGTCACATATTTTTATCTGTAAAGTAATTTGTATAATATATTTTCAGTGGAGCTTCATCATCACCAGATCAAATGCGTACTTGCACGTGTCCTGTGAGCTTGGCTGTGTTAAACACTGACCTTCTTCATGGTTTTCATTTAATCATTATTGTAAAAACAAACAACCATCATTCTTATTAAAATGTATTAGACACACAGCAGGTTTCCATCATTTATGTTTTCTTCAAACTATAACAGAGACGCTTTCAGGAGAGTTTTAACCGTCACACAATGCATGCTGGGAAGTCTGCTCATGAGCTCCACATCAGGCCCCTCCCCTCCCTACAGACACTCAACATACTCAGTAATCTGTGAACATGGCCGCTGTGCTGCAGACTTCACCTGATGAGTGTGAACAAAACATAAGAATAATTAATGAGCTCTCAAAAGTTTAATTAACACTAAGTCTGGGTTTACAGTTTAGCTCTGCTCTGTGAACAGGCTGTTTTTCCACCTCAGCACTGTTTTATATGCACAAAGCTAATGTAAATATGGAAATGAAGAACAAAGCTGAGCTGTTGCTCCTGTTTCTCTCAGGCTGGAGTATGTGGAGGTCAGAAAATGGCTCTTTTTTGCCAGACGCTTGAACATTTCCTCAGAAAAATGTGTTAAGTTTTTATGTTCAGCAATATTGTCATCTAATTTGAACTTGGACCATGTTACACTGTATGATGTGGGCCTGTTTATGTTCCAGCTGACAGAGCCAGTCACAGCTCGTCTGCAGGATTATTTTGAATTAAAACATTACGAGTGTGTTCAGACTCCTATAGATTCATGAGAGAAGCGTCTGACAGCTTCTAACCTTTCAAACAGCCCAAAGACACGTCTGTTCTCCAAACGCTTCAATGTTTGAGAATCATTTTACATAAAGTATTATCAAGAGCTGGAGGTGATCCTGTTCACAGCTGAGGAAGATGTATTCAGATCCTTTAATCAAGTAAAAGTATCAATATGACAATTTACAATTTCTACTCTAGTCCTGCAGGCAAAATCCTACTCAAGTCGTTGTTTTTTCATTACAAAGACTTTTATGTAAAATATGAATCTGCAGAACTGTAGCAGTGAAATAAACACAGTGCAGTAAATATTAATATTAATAACTCAGAGCTTCAGCGATTAGTCGATTAAAAGTAATTTTTGGTTCTCTGATGTCAGCTTGGTCTCTCTCACAGTAAACTGAAGATCTTTGGGTTGTGGACGAAACACTGTTCGACATTTTCATAGACTCACTGATTAATTGATTGATCCAAAAAACAGTCGGCAGATTAATGGACTGGTCCCACTGAGCTCCTCCGTCCTGTCGGGCAGAATAACAGGGAGCGCCTGTGTCGGAGCATCACGGGTTTTCAAGGACCGGATCTCAATATTTTTACCAGCACTGGTGAGAAGCGTGCGTGTCCGATTGTGAGTGCGTGGCCTGAGGCTGGGCCTGTTACATTACAGTGTGTAACAGTCATGCTCCAGTTTGCTTCAGATGTGTGTTTAACACGCTCTTTATATCCAGAAGTGAGGCTCAGCGCGCTCGGCTCTCACTGTCAGGATGTAACGCCTGTTTTTTCTTCACATTAAGCTCACTGCTGCCTCTCGTTCACTCTGACTGCTTCTTGTCGTTCCTCACCTGTCCACCAGTCCGCGGTCTTAAGCCTAAAATCACATTTACATTTTTTTCAAGATTTTAAGGTCAATATGAAGTCTGTGTGATTACTTTAAATGCAAATGATTGGTGTGTTTTGGTTCTCACTCCGACAGTTTGGTTTCCTCACAGCGAGCCGTCGAGCCTCAAAGAGCCGCTCGCCTGGATTCAAGGTGAACAAACATTTCTAAGATTCTTGGTTCACGTTTGTTCGTCTTAAATGAACAAACATTTGTAAGCTAATTGGAGAAATATCCTTTGACAGACATCATGTTGAGATAGGTCCAATTAGAAAAGCACAAACAGGCTGTGAAGCATGAATAAACAATTAGACAAACCTGAAGGAGCTCTCGAGCACACCCAACCAAACAAATGTACTGTTAAGTAGTGTGTGTGTGTGTGTGTGTGTGTGTGTGTGTGTGTGTGTGTGTGTGTGTGTGTGTGAATATATAATATCTCAGACCTGTCATTAGTTGAAAGTAGGGCTCGTTACTGGAACGGTCTCGTTACAAACTACAGTGAAACATGTTGTTTTATTCATTTTTCATCTCACAATCGTTAATCACATCAACTAGCACCACTGCACAAACATCCGTGACCCACTTCTACACACAGGGACACACACTCACAAACACAAACACACACTATAGGGGTTGTTTTGGTTTGTGTATTTTTTAATGTTTCTTGCCCATTAAAACAATTCATTTACTACTGCCAAATATAACAATCATGAGAAATCACAAAGCTAAAGTGAAACACTGTGGAGCGAGATGCCTGCAGAGCAAAACACGAGTGCATTAGCATGCACAAGTGCGCTGAAAAACAAACAAGTATACAGTTCACACAGTGACGCGGGGTTTGGAAGGGAAAGGTAGCAATTACCTCCCTGCTGAGGTTGTTTAGAGAGTTGTTAGAGAGATTAGTCAGTGTGCAGGATGGAAGGAGTGCTGGTGTAGAAACTGTAGATAATCTCCGAGCAGAGAAGGAGGAGATGGGCTGGAGGTGAGCTGCGAGGAGGAAGGTGGTCGAAACAAAAGTGGAGGAGGAAGTAACTGTTTCTCTCACAACATTTCTTCAGTTGCCAGAATAAATGTTCGGTAGGTCTGTTTCTGCAAAACCACAGATCAGTTGAACGGAACGTTTCTTTATGTTGAATCTTGGTCACTGTGTTTATGCTCTGGTTAGGTTTAGGGAAACATCACGGTTTGGTTTAAAATACCTGGTTTGGTTGCCACGATCACGGATGGAGATGGTCCGACTTCCCATCAAGAAACAGTCGGTTTTGATCACTGCAGAAACAGCTGGAAATGTCCCAGTTCTCCTTAAAAACAAACCTGCTTTTGACACAACATGAAAGGCTGGACATGTCCCCAGGTTTCCTTCAAAATATCCACTGGTGTGACTCGAACTGTAGTGTAGCCGGTTCAACTCCAGCACAGTCGGGTCAGTACAGAGTGAGTACTGGTGGACTCCTCTTCACACTCTTCTTCCTCCTCATGACGCTCAGTGAATCTGCCAATTATATATCTTCGTCTGTTCGCTCACAGTCCTCCTGAAACGACCTTCTCGCTGTCTGTGCATCAGATTTCAGAACAGCTCTTCAAATGTTTAAACGTTTATATAAAACAGATAATTAGCATTCAGCATCTTCCTCTGAACTGATCACTACCTGTGCAAACAGATGACGGGGAGCATTCAGTGGACCCAACAGCTCGCCAAACATTCATTTCCTACGACATCAGCAGCGCACATCTTTCTGAGGATCGCACAACAGACAAAACGTGAAGGAAACAATTTATTAGCGCACTTACACACACACAACTAATCTAATAGATTTATTAAGATGTTAATTCTCCACGTCCTTCTGTCCCTCCTCTGTCTGTCCTCTGTTTCTGTCTTTTGTTGTCCCTTTCGGCAGCTCCCGTCTCCTGCAGTCATTACTCAGGCGGAACTAAAGGAGCCATAAACTCCATTAACACTTACACAAACAGACGGATGAAGCCTCGGGAGGACGCAATCTGGATCATCAAAGGCCCCTCATGCATGTATGCAACAGCAGCCACACACACACACACACACACACACACACACCTGCATGCAGACACATATGCCACCATAATACTCAGAACAATTCCTCATGCGCTGTTATGGATGTTTGCTACAGCCTGAATTTTACTGTCTCTAGTGTACTCATATATGCATATATACTGTGTGTGTGTGTGTTTGCTAAAGCTCTCAGCAGTCTCTGTTCACAGTTTAAAATAATATTAGCGTAACAAACCACACACACACTTGCAGGTCATTTCATGGACTATTATAAACGATGTAGGGAGAGGTGAGGATGTACTCAATCCGCCTCCTTCAGTCTGATCTGCTCGCTCTCGGTGGATGGAGGCTGTTTGCAGCAGTGAAGTTGGTCCAGTGTTGAAGAACGCTGACCAAGAACATGATGATGTGTGTTTGCAACCCAGACAAGTAAAAGTTCATCGGCAGTCTGGATATAAATGTTTTATGTTTCCACGTGAATGCAGGAAAACACATTTTCTGGAAGACACCATCAATTTATCGTCCTCTTTCTCTCTCTGATTGTTGGTTGTTCTCAGCGCTGAAGACGGTCCAGAGGTTAAGGACGACGGCTGCCGACGGGGAGACACGTGATCAAACCTCGGCTCAGGAGAGCAGAGGTAGGTGAAATACTCTGTCTGTGTTGTTTGTATGTGTCTGTGGGTCATCAAAACTAAAACCTAAAAAACCAAAAACTTCAAACACGTCAATAAAATTTCAACCGTTGCGTTCGCGTGCGAAATTTGCGTCGTCGACTGAAAGTGGCAGAGTGGACCTCAGAGGAAGCAGTGAGCTGGTAAGTCCGGTTGAGTTAGCTGGCTTGATAAAAGCCAGCTAGCAAGACTGGTTTCCATTATTAACTTTATTTTAGTTATCACGCTGACTTTTCTTCTGAAAACTGTTGTTTTTTCCCACTGGTGAGGAAAAGAAAATGTTTTGCCAGAATCATCTTCCTCATCCTTTTTTCAATCTGTAAAACAGGTTTTTTTCCGCTTGGTCTCACACGTTGACAAAAAAAATTCTCCTGAAAAAAGATTTCAATCAGTTTCACACTTTAAAAAAATCAACAGGTGTTACACATGAAAATTTCAAATCTCGTGAAAAAATTGCACTTTTTCATCAACGATGTGTGAAAATGTGATGTGATCACTGAGCTGGGAAAAGAGCTTAGTGGATAAGACAGCTAGAACAGAGGCAGGCTTTTACGGTGCAAGAGATTGTGGGTTCAAATCCCACTTTGGGCAGTAGTGATCTTTATACACAACGTCTAACTGTGATAATGTTGTGTGACTCACACATGTTCATAACTGGAAGAAACCAGAACATGATGGGTTTCTTACCTGGAGGCAGTGGCTCAGTGGTAAAGCCTAATTGACCATCATCCACTACTTACCAGTTCAAACCCAGGCATGTCTGTGAAAGTGAAGAAAGTTCTTCCTGAAATCTTCTTTTTCATCTGTGAAACAAAAAACAGTTTTGGCAGGAGATTATGTTTTCATCTGCCAAAAGTTTTTTTCTCACTGGGAATCACAGCTAAGGGAAAAATAATAAACTTTTTTTCAAGATTTCTTTTTTCTTCTGGAAATTGTTTTTTTTCCCCAACTGTTGGGGAAGAAAAATGTTTTGCCAGAATTATCTCCTTCATTTCTTTTTTCAATCTGTAAAAAACAGATATACATTTTAGTAAAAAAAATATTTTGAAACCCAGTGAAAGTTTTTCGCCCACTCCCCGTTTTTATTTTTTAGATTTTTCAAAAAACGTAAAACTGCAATGCAATGTCAGGTCTGGGAAAATAGCTTAGTGGTTAAGACAGTCAATGCAACAACAGGTTTTTATGGTGCAAGAGATTGTGGGTTCAAATCCCACTTTGAGCAGGAGTGATGTTTGTACACAACCTCTATCTCTGATAGTATTGTGCGACTCACACAAGTTCATCACTGTCCATATGGATGTCAATATTTCTTAAGAGATGTCATATACTGTTTTTTATTTGCCTTACTTGTTTTAATATTTTGTATCACTCCAACAGTGAAAAGAGAGAGACGAAATTACTGAGCGAAACAGTGCTGTGGCACAGATTTGTGGTCTTTGTCTGCCCTCTACTGGTCTGTCAATGGTATTGCACATCAGTCTAAAGGGAGAAACCAAAACATGTTGATTTTCTCAGACGATGGCGGTGGCTCAGTGGTAAAGTCAATTGACTGTCATCCACACAGTTGACAGTTCAAGCCCAGGCAATTATGTGAAAAAAAACATTGTCCGGCAAAAAATGGAAAAAAAAAAAATCTTCTGGAAATCTTTTTTTTAATGTGTGTAAACCAAGTGAAAAGGGTTTTCTCATGAAAAAAAGAGAATTTTTCTGTTTTTCTCTTGAAATGTTTTATTTCACACAAAAAATTCACTAAGATTAACACTTAAGTTTAAGCACAAGAGAGAAAACATTTTAGATCAGACTTAGAAAAAAATGTCCTCACACAGGTTCAAATTTTTTAAAGACACAAACAGGATTTGAACCTTCAACTCCTGCTCTCCAGCCTGTTAGTTAACCTACTGAGCTATTACAGAGCTAACACACAGGGTTTCTAACTGTGAGCCTGAACAACCATATGTGACATTTGATTGCTTTCATGCAGAAACTGACAAATATATTTTCATAACTAATATGAATATACATGTTAATGTTTGCACCTGAAAGCAGAAAAATGTCCTCTCTTGAAGACAGAATAAAATTATTTTTAGGTACAAGCAGGAAGTGAACCATAAACCTCTGAAGCACAGACCAACTCATCAACCAGCTGAGCTAAAGCTGGGGAACAATAGTCTGGATAGGGGGGGGAAGAAGAAGGAAAGAAGGGGGAGAAGGGGGAAGAAGAAAAATGAAGGAAAAGAGAGGAAAAATTGAGAAATTGAGAGAAATGAAGTGAACTGATAGTTATAAGTGTCTCTGCTGCCCATCAGAAGTTATTGGGCACTGTTTTCTCTCCATTATTTTGAGAAATATGACCAAACATGTCACTTAACTGGAGTATGGCAGGAAGCTGTGGACCCAAAGGTCGCCGGTTCGGTTCCCGTCTGGAACATGTTGCTACCCAAAATTGCCAAGTGTTATAAATCTATCAAATATCACTTAATAAGTGATACAAATTGGATAGGGGCTTCTTGTGAATGTCATACAACCAAATAGCAGTTAAATCTGTTGTTTGATGCTTACACAATGTCAAAATGTTATTACTGATGAAATAATAATAAACTTTATATAGCAATGTAAGAAACATTTGTAAAAATCACCACAGGTAGACACACATGTTTTGCATTTACTTTTGGCTAGAATATATTGAAAATTTCTGACCAGTGAAGACAAGTATTGCAAGTACTGCAACAATTTTTATTTTTGCAGCTTAAGTTTGCTTGACATTTTTGGTAGAAATAAGGGGAAAAGACTTATGTAGAAATGTAGCAAATTTATTACAAAAATCTCACTTTAATTCTGTGTGTGTACACACCTAAAACTATAGTACACTATAATGCAAAAAACAAATAAAATATAATAAATAAACTAAAAATAGAAGATAATAAGGCTAGGAAAGTATCAGAACAAGACTAAAATATAACAAGACATTTATTTTCTTTTAAAACTATTTACAATATGTACACACAGACAAATCTATTTTTTTTCTGCCCTTTTTCTCCGCATCTCCTCCATCCATTGCTCGACTGGCATGTTTGCTTTCTGGGGACAGTATATGTAGCCATAATACTGGCTGTGACCAGTTTCTCGATTGCGGGGCTGTTGGCACTGACTACACTTATTTTTGTCAACTGTCCGGGTGTAAGTCCTGCGGGCAGGTGGTGGGGAGAGAAGCGGGACAGAAGGAGCGATCTGTTGGGCTCCAGGTGCTTGTGGGATCATTACTATAAGTGGAGCGATGACAGGGCTGGGGTTCGGGACAATAGGGAAAGTGGCAGATGTAGGTGGAGGTGCCGGCTGAGGGAACAACTGCCTCTGAGCTGCAGACTTCCTCTTGACCACTGCCTGTCCTGCTGTACTCCGGGGCAAGTGGTACTGATGCTGGGGTCCAGGGCGTGGGGGTGCAGCTGTGGGGCGCACCTGTACAGGTGGGAGAGGCGCAGGAGCAACTGGAATAGAGGCAGGCAAGTTGACCCCTTGGAGCAGAATACTACTGTCCTGCCTCTTCAGTCTCTTGTTGTGCCACTGAACCAGCGTTGTTTGATTTATCTCAAACAACTGCAGAGTAGTGCTCTGCATCACTGTGGCATTACCCAGGACCAGCTGCCTGATCTTCCCATAGTCAGTGACAATCAGAGTCCATCTTGTCAGTGCGTAACTGCCCTGTTTTTTGGGGCTCTTGTGAACGCTACACAGCTTGACACAGATGGACTCTACTAGCCGACTACAGCCTGGCCACTGGGCAGGGGATCCTGAAGACGCCAAGGAGCAACGCGTCATGCTCTCCACACCTGGTGTAAATTCAGGTCTCTTTTTTGAGCACCTGAAGCGTCCTGTGGTCAGACGCACCTGGTGCCGCGCAGCATACACCACCCTTTGCTGGTCATATGTCAGGAGGTTCTGCCAAAGGGCGACAATTGTACTGGCCTGCTGGTTGCTAAGTGTTTGGCCAGTTACAGTCCGAAGCCCCACCAAGTACTCTGCCAGGCTATCCACTCGGTCCATCCCTGGAACACCGTGCTCATCAACAGCCTGCTGGAGAATAAAGTACATCAAAATCAATATCACAGGCAGAAAAGTAACACGTCTGTCACTGTCTAACTAGTCACGAAATGACTTACCAGCTGTTGCTCAGGTGCTGCTCGGGTCATGGCAGGTGCCCCAGAGGGAGCAGCGGTTTGAGTGGACAGAGTGTTTGGTGGGATGGTGATGTAGGGAGGAGCAGCGGCTGTGCTGGGGGCAGCAGATGGGCCAGAGGACGTGGTGTGCTCATACAATATCTGTTAAATGTATAAAATAATCATCAAAATAATACAATGACAAGCAAAACAATAAGACCACTGACACCTTTTTGACACAACATTTCACAAAAAGACTTACTAGCTGTTGCTCAGGTGCTGCTGGGGTTTGTGACCCTGCAGTAGCTGTAGCAGCAGACCAAGTGGTTGTGAGGGTGGTGGGGAGAGGAGGGACAGAGGCTGAGCTGGTGGCTGAGGACCTTTTGGTCAGCAAAGTGAGAGCCTGAAACAATCGATACAATTGAAATAAAAATTCACACTACACCACAAGTAAAACAGATGATATGTCACATAAAAAAACACTTACCAGCTGCTGTTGAGGTGCCGCAAAGGTGATGGGTTGCGCAGGACCAGCAGAGGCCTGCAGAGGGGTGGGAGGAATGTGGGCTGAGCTGGTGGTGACAGATGAGGGGTCAGAGGACAGGGCCAGTACTTCAACTGTTGGGTCAAAGCCAGTGTCTTCAAAGCCCTCATCTTGCAGCTCTTCCTCGGTGCCGACATCCTCCAGCATCTGATTGGTCTCCTCTGAGTCAGCATGTGCATTCTGTAAGGCCTGTCCCGTCTGGCGGAATAGGTAATCTACACCTATTAGCTCCCCTGGGACAGACAAGACAATAACAGAAAGAGGAAAATTGGCTCTCACAAAATTCATAAAAAAGATTGTTATATTTTAATGGATATAACAAATAGCTTCATCGTGATGGAAAGCTAAAACTAACCAGTGTAAACAGCAGGTGGCTGAAAAGAGGGGACAAGCTTCCTTCCGAGCACCTTGACACTGAGTGTGTTCACACAGTGAGTAAGGTCTCCTGAGTAGCTGAGCAGGGAGGGAGGCTTGACTGCCAGGGATGCAGCTTCACGGTCCTGGTTCCATCTGTTGAGACCTTCCAGGAGGTACAGCTGGAAATTCAAGCTGTTGGCACTCGTTCCTTAAGGTAGTACAAATGTGAGCACAACTGCATGTTAATTTGTTGTGTTTGGTCATTTGAAAACATTAATTGTGTCACTGTTTCTAAGATACTGGTAATGAAAACAATAAAGTAAAATGTTAAACTGTAAATATTTGATGAATAATGATTCATACTAACCTGGAATGAACCTGTTCACATGTAGGTGAAATGACTCAAGCGATGTGGACCCCCTTGCACATCTGTAGTTGGGCAGGACAATGCCTGCCTTGGTGGTGGTGCCAGTCTGCCTATAGAGCAGCACACCTGGTTCATCCTGTATGCACTTAACATGCCTCTGCTGGATTTGCCAGATGTGCTGCATCCTCTCCTGGTCCAAAAGAGGGACACCAAGGAAGTCTCTGCCCTTGACCCCGATCAACTCGTTAAGGAGTTGCTCTATCATGACGATAGTCTGCCTCTCTCCTCTCGTCTGCCTTCTACAGTGCAGGGCCAGTTCCTTCTTGGTGATCTGCTGGTCCACTATACTGTCTGTGATGCCAGGGACACCTTCCTGTCTCAGCTGCTCCCGCTTGGCTTGACGCAGCAAGGCAACATCTCCTCTGTCCCACTCAAAAATGCAGCTTGACAGTTTCGCCATGAAGATGGGGTACAAAGGATGTGCATCCTTTGTACACCCAGATGCCAGTCGCCGCATGAAGTGGTATATGTCAAGCTTGACAACCAGGTCTGGCCACCCACCAAATCTTTCCTTCAACTTGGTCTCTCCTCTGCCCTCCCGACAACAGTCACAGTCTACATAGAGTAGCTGAGGAGGAGCCACACCAGCATTTCTGTACCTGCAGATGAGGTCTGTTGCCATGATGTCCAAGCCAGAACCCTCCTGAGCAGTCAGGACACTGATAAGGATTTGACCCCTCTCGTTGCTCATGGTTGTAAGCCACAAGGCGGTCCCCTTGGCAATGCCTGACAGCTTCTTGGTGATCTGTAATGAAACAGAAAAGGCAGTGAACGATTAAATAAATT
Source organism: Pagrus major (assembly GCF_040436345.1). NCBI lineage: Eukaryota > Metazoa > Chordata > Actinopteri > Spariformes > Sparidae > Pagrus > Pagrus major. The sequence continues at coordinate 27,987,255 of NC_133226.1, read as the reverse complement.
GTTGAATTTATACGTGAGCGCTAGTATAATAGTACTATGTTTCTTTTTTAAAATTGTATGTAGGCCTACTGCTAATGTTGTATTTTAGACTACTTTTGTTTATATTGTAGTAATTTACGGTGTTAACAGTCAAAAACATTTACCTTCTTTGTAGAGTCCATTTTCAGGATACTGCCAAAAATTGATGTAATGCTGGCTTTGATGTGGTCCAGCCTGCTGAGGATGTCTCGTCCGTAAACAGCCAGCATCCACCTGTGTGAGGGAATATCCACTGGCTCAGGTGGTTCCTGGAACTTGACAGGGAGCAGGCTTGGCCGGGCCGCAAAGTCCGAGCATGCCCCAAGGTACCGGCAGAGGCGCTTAAGCCACTCCTCGCTGTGGTTTTCCCTCAGCTGTCTGACCAAGCGGGTGGGACTGTTACCGAGCGCCCTCTCCCTCAGAAAGCGAATCACCCGCATATCACAAGCGTATCTGTATTAAGCAAAGGGAAAGAGACAGAAAGAGACACATACTAAAACTGTTAAAATAATTCTGCGTTAATTTAGAACTGGAGGAAGGAGATCAGAGTCAGCTCAAAATTCAAACAAAAATTCTCATCACAAAAACCAATTCATCTGTTGTGTGTTCAATGACAAACATCTGTGACCTAAGCTGAATTATCTCAGTATACTCACTTTCGAGTCAGGATCAGTCTGAACTCCAGCCTGTGTGCCAAATCCAGCTGGTCCAAGACAGTCTTGCTGGTGGAAAGGTACGTTGTTTTGCAACCAACTGAACTGCACCAGAGAGTCTCTGTTATCATCAGGTAATACCTGTCGACATCCAGAACGTGGCGGGCTCTCTTGTGGGCTCCATAGCTTGTGAGCTGCTTTCCACACACAGGACAGCTCAGGCTGACCTTCCATAGGTGGTATGGCATCCACAAGAGAAGGCGGTGAGCGAAGAAGCGCTCTGGATTGGGGACCTGATGGTAAATGAGGGCTGGCTCTGGTGGATCATACCACAGTCTGAGGTCAGTGCGCAGCCGCTGGTTCTTCCAGAGAGCTGCTGAGATCCATTTCTGATCTTGAACTGGTATGGTCTTGATCAGCTTTGTGGGCAGCCAGCCAGGCTCTGACCCAGGAGCAGTCTCCACATTTTCAGCCAGTGGCAGAGTATCAGGTGCAGGCTGGGCTGAAGGACCAGCCACAGATGGAGCAGCAGAGGAGACACCAGCAGAGGTAGATGCAGAGGTCACAGGGGCGAGAGGAGCAGAGGAGGTACCAGAGGAGATGCAGGAGGAGGCGGCAGATGACACTCCCTAATTTATCATTTTTAAAAAGTACATATATAGATATGATTACAATCCACTCATGAAGAATACTTGTTTTGAGTGTAGTAAAATGTCAATGTGAAGAAAACAACTTAAATTAGTTTCTTACAGCTCTGGCAGTGGCTGGTGGAATGGAGGAAGTTGAGGCAGTTGAAGGCACAGGAGAGGGAGGAAGTGAAAGAGGAGAGACAGTCTGAATGAACATCCTGCGGGAAGGGGAAGGCGTCCTTCTTGCCATCGCACTTGTGATAGTGCTGGATGGCTCAGATGTTCTACTGACGGGCTGAGAGAATAAGAGCACAGTTTACAACATTATAATAAAACAATTTATCATTATTAGGTATTATAGTAATAGGACCAGATTGCATATATTGCAAATTCAAATTCAAGCTGTGTCACTCTCCTTACATTACCTGAGTTGCATGCTTCCCAGCCAAACTCAGGTTTGGCTTTAAAGCGGCACCATGAGAGCCACCAAACCGTGGCTTTGTAAACTGACAAAAAGAAAAAGGTAACCTTAAGTGGAGCCCTGTACATTTTAATATAGTTGAATATATTAATAATATAAACATCAGCATAATTAAATCCTCATTACTTACCGATGACAAAGTCAAAATGGGCTTTTGAGGTATCTGCCCAGGCTTTACGGCGGGTGAAAAAGAAGATGCTGATGCAGATGAGGGTCCTGGTTGTGGTGTCCCCGAAGAGGACACAGGGACAGAGCTGGAAGGCTAGAGGTTCACGGACAAGAAAGTGAAATTTTAATAATACAGAATGCAACACCAACACCTCATAATTATATGAGAGACCTCTGGTACCTTGTTTGTATGGAACCCGCAGTTACAAGTCCGTGTCCCTCCAAACAGAGACATTTGTCCCCTCTGCTGCATCGGACATTTCTCAATCTGTAATATTGTTTGACAGTGAATCATAAGAATGTGTCTCCTTTTAATATGACATAGCTTTGTGTTTGATGATAGTGCTCACATATCACTTTGTCCAAGTTTACCTTCAGATACAGCTCATGCCACTTTTTCTGGCGTGGTGCCGGCCTGTTTCCTGCCTCAGAGGGCCAGACCCCCGAGGCAGCGAACCTACGCAGGCGGGACATCCACTCATAATCGGCCATAGATCTGTGCTTCTTCTGTTTGGAAGCCATCTGCCATTAATAGAGAAAGAAAAGTGTTTATACCAAACCAACTAAGGTTTATAATAATTCAGTTCATTACACAATATAACCAAATCAATGTGCACAGTTATGTACACTATTATAGTACACTAATATATTTATATTATATTACACTATTATAAGAACACCTGCATACAAAGAGGCAAATTCTAACACATTTCAGCTCAGTGTATAATGAAGTAGTAAGCCATAAGTGCGTGTTACATACAGTCACACACAGTTTATAATCAATTAGTTAAACATATTCAAGTTAAGTCTTGATTCGCAACAGGTGCAACACCCGAATACAAGACAAATCTCATTCATAATATATACTGAATATGCTCTAACATTATACTGATGTTAAACTGTACTGTTAGCATAATTGAGGTACCGCAGTACAGTAACAACGTTATGATTATATATTTTGTTCTCGGAGAAAAACGAAATATGCAAACTCATCTTAACTCTTTATGCTTTAAAACTGGCGCAAAAAAGAGGCGGTATAATAATTTAAGCTAATTTAGTTTATGACCGGTATAACGCGATAGTCAATGAGAGCAATGTTATCTTTATCAACAGACACTGGTCGTATGCAATGCTAGTGATCCATATTGATATAAACATGTAGAAACAATGTCAAACTGTAAATTATAGATGAAACCCGCTTTTTTTTTAAAAAACAAAAAAACAAAACCTAATGTTAACGTCGACCACGGCGACGTCAAAATCGTTTCTCTGTTTATTTGTTTCTCTTTGTAATACATACGTAATACTTATCGGGCTAGCTAGTTGACTAAATACACTAATATAAGCAGTATACTTACTTTTTTGTTGTTAATTGAGGATGAAGTACAACTCTTCTTAACTTCTCCGGAGAAATTAAGCCGGCCGGCTCGCTCGGGAAAAAAGGAGAGGGGAAAAAAAGACTTTCTGCGGCTGCGCGAACCAAATTTTGGAAAAGGGCCATCGTGATTGGCTGTCAGCAAAGATGGAAATGGCGAGCCCCGATTGGTCGGCCGTCCGAATTTTGGAAATGGGCCGCAGCGATTGGCCACAGCAAAGATGGAGAAAGATGGAAATGAGGAGAGGGGATTGGACGAGATCATACAGTCTCTCGGTCCCCCGCTACCGCTATTCAGCTTTGTGTTGAAGGTGGACTCTCACACACAATAATTATATCTCTACAAGATTTAAATCCTTTTTGTCTGCAGCTCTGAGTTTGAACTTCAGTTTGTCATTTTTAAATGTGAAAATGTTTCAGTCTCTACTACATTTTAATAAGTCTGTATGTTTTATTTGGACTATTTGTAGTTTCTTTCCAGATTGGTGGTGAGTTTTGTTTGAATTTCTAGCAAAAGAGATAAATGCTATAGAGATAAAGTGATAACTATGACAGCTGTTCAGACAGAATTTCAAACTTTCAGTCCAGTTTCATGGTGAACTTTCTTCAGATTCCTCCCTCAGTCTGCTCCTCTTTCTCTCTCTGATTGTTGGTTGTTCTCAGCGCTGAAGACGGTCCAGAGGTTAAGGACGACGGCTGCTGACGGGGAGACACGTGATCAAACCTCGGCTCAGGAGAGCAGAGGTAGGTGAAATACTCTGTCTGTGTTGTTTGTATGTGTCTGTGGGTCATCAAAACTAAAACCTAAAAAACAAAAACTTCAAACACGTCAATAAAATTTCAACCGTTGCGTTCGCGTGCGAAATTTGCGTCGTCGACTGAAAGTGGCAGAGTGGACCTCAGAGGAAGCAGTGAGCTGGTAAGTCCGGTTGAGTTAGCTGGCTTGATAAAAGCCAGCTAGCAAGACTGGTTTCCATTATTAACTTTATTTTAGTTATCACGCTGACTTTTCTTCTGAAAACTGTTGTTTTTTCCCACTGGTGAGGAAAAGAAAATGTTTTGCCAGAATCATCTTCCTCATCCTTTTTTCAATCTGTAAAACAGGTTTTTTTCCGCTTGGTCTCACACGTTGACAAAAAAAATTCTCCTGAAAAAAGATTTCAATCAGTTTCACACTTTAAAAAAATCAACAGGTGTTACGCATGAAAATTTCAAATCTCGTGAAAAAATTGCACTTTTTCATCAACGATGTGTGAAAATGTGATGTGATCACTGAGCTGGGAAAAGAGTTTAGTGGATAAGTCAGCTAGTACAGAGGCAGGCTTTTACGGTGCAAGAGATTGTGGGTTCAAATCCCACTTTGGGCAGTAGTGATCTTTATACACAACGTCTAACTGTGATAATGTTGTGTGACTCACACATGTTCATAACTGGAAGAAACCAGAACATGATGGGTTTCTTACCTGGAGGCAGTGGCTCAGTGGTAAAGCCAATTGACCGTCATCCACTACTTACCAGTTCAAACCTAGGCATGTCTGTGAAAGTGAAGAAAGTTCTTCCTGAAATCTTCTTTTTCATCTGTAAAACAAAAAACAGTTTTGGCAGGAGATTATGTTTTCATCTGCCAAAAGTTTTCTCACTGGGAATCACAGCTAAGGAAAAAATAATAAACTTTTTTTCAAGATTTCTTTTTTCTTCTGGAAATTGTTTTTTTTCCCAACTGTTGGGGAAGAAAAATGTTTTGCCAGAATTATCTCCTTCATTTCTTTTTTCAATCTGTAAAAAACATATACATATACATTTTAGTAAAAAAAATATTTTGAAACCCAGTGAAAGTTTTTCGCCCACTCCCCGTTTTTATTTTTTAGATTTTTCAAAAAATGCAATGTCAGGTCTGGGAAAATAGCTTAGTGGTTAAGACAGTCAATGCAACAACAGGTTTTTATGGTGCAAGAGATTGTGGGTTCAAATCCCACTTTGGGCAGGAGTGATGTTTGTACACACCCTCTATCTCTGATAGTATTGTGCGACTCACACAAGTTCATCACTGTCCATATGGATGTCAATATTTCTTAAGAGATGTCATATACTGTTTTTTATTTGCCTTACTTGTTTTAATATTTTGTATCACTCCAACAGTGAAAAGAGAGAGACGAAATTACTGAGCGAAACAGTGCTGTGGCACAGATTTGTGGTCTTTGTCTGCCCTCTACTGGTCTGTCAATGGTACTGCACATAAGTCTAAAAGGGAGAAACCAAAACATGTTGATTTTCTCAGACAATGGCGGTGGCTCAGTGGTAAACACAGTTGACAGTTCAAGCCCAGGCAATTATGTGAAAAAAAAGTTGCCCGGCAAAAAATAAAGAAATGGAAAAAAAAAAAATCTTCTGGAAATCTTTTTTTTAATGTGTGTAAACCAAGTGAAAAGGGTTTTCTCATGAAAAAAAGAGAATTTTTCTGTTTTTCTCTTGAAATGTTTTATTTCACACAAAAAATTCACTAAGATTAACACTTAAGTTTAAGCACAAGAGAGAAAACATTTTAGATCAGACTTAGAAAAAAATGTCCTCACACAGGTTCAAATTTTTTAAAGACACAAACAGGATTTGAACCTTCAACTCCTGCTCTCCAGCCTGTTAGTTAACCTACTGAGCTATTACAGAGCTAACACACAGGGTTTCTAACTGTGAGCCTGAACAACCATATGTGACATTTGATTGCTTTCATGCAGAAACTGACAAATATATTTTCATAACTAATATGAATATACATGTTAATGTTTGCACCTGAAAGCAGAAAAATGTCCTCTCTTGAAGACAGAATAAAATTATTTTTAGGTACAAGCAGGAAGTGAACCATAAACCTCTGAAGCACAGACCAACTCATCAACCAGCTGAGCTATTCAGCTTTGTGTTGAAGGTGGACTCTCACACACAATAATTATATCTCTACAAGATTTAAATCCTTTTTGTCTGCAGCTCTGAGTTTGAACTTCAGTTTGTCATTTTTAAATGTGAAAACGTTTCAGTCTCTACCACATTTTAATAAGTCTGTATGTTTTATTTGGACTATTTGTAGTTTCTTTCCAGATTGGTGGTGAGTTTTGTTTGAATTTCTAGCAAAAGAGATAAATGCTATAGAGATAAAGTGATAACTGTGACAGCTGTTAAGACAGAATTTCAAACTTTCAGTCCAGTTTCATGGTGACCTTTCTTCAGATTCCTCCCTCAGTCTGCTCCTCTTTCTCTCTCTGATTGTTGGTTGTTCTCAGCGCTGAAGACGGTCCAGAGCTTAAGGACGACGGCTGCTGACGGGGACACATGCGATCAAACCTCGGCTCAGGAGAGCAGAGGTAGGCGAAATACTCTGTCTGTGTTGTTAGTATGTGTCTGTGGGTCATCAAAACTAAAAAACAAAAACTTGGCTTGATGAAAGCCAGCTAGCAAGACTGGCTTCCATTATTAACTTTATTTTAGTTAGCACGCTGACTTTTCTTCTGAAAACTGTCTTTTTTTCCCACTGGTCAGGAAAAGAAAATGATTCGCCAGAATTCTTCATTCTTTTTTCAATCTGTAAAAAATATGTAGAAATATGTTTTGGGAAAAAGCAAAAATTGAAACTCAATGAACATTTTTTGCCCCCTCCTCTCAATTTTTTTTTTTAGATTTTTTTCTCGGTTTCACACATTTTTTTTTTCTCCTGAAAAAAGATTTCAATCAGTTTCACACTTACAAACAAATCAACAGGTGTCACACATGCAAATTTCAAAGCTCATGAAAAAATTGCACTCTCATCAACGATGTGTGAAAATGCGATGTGATCACTGGGCTGGGAAAAGAGCTTAGAGCTTAGCTTCAATCTGTAAAAAAACATTTAGAAATACATTTTTCAAGAATTTTTTTTTTTTTTAAACCCAGTGAAAATTTTTCGCCCCTCCCCCCCATTTTGATTTTTGGGATTTTTAAAAAAATGTGAAAATGCAACATGATCCCAGGTCTGGGAAAATAGCTTAGTGGATAAGACAGCTAATATAATAAGAAACTTTTATGGTGCAAGAGATTGTGGGTTCAAAACCCACTTTGGGCAGGAGTGATGTTTATACACAACCTCTCTCTCTGATAGTATTGTGCGACTCACACAGGTTCATCACTGCCCATGTGGATGTCAATATTTCTTAAGAGATTTCATATACTGTTTTTTATTCGCTTTACTTGTTTTAATATTTTGTATCACTCCAACAGTGAAGAGAAACACGAAATTACTGAGTGAAACAGTGCTGTGGTACAGATTTGTGGTCTTTGTCTGCCCTCTACTAGTCTGTCAATGGTACTGCACATAAGTCTAAAAGGGAGAAACCAAAACATAACGGGTTTCCTGGTAGGCCATGGTGGTTCAGTGGTAAAGTCAATTGACTGTCATCCACAAGGTTGGCATCTCGAGCCCAGGCCTGTCTGTGAAACTGCGCGAAAGAAGAAAAGTTCTTCTGGAAACTTTTTTTTAAATGTGTGGAACAGTTTTTGCAGGAGATTATTTTTTCGTGTACCAAAACTTTTTTTCTCACTGGGAATCACAGCTAAGGAAAAAACAATCCCCTCCCCAATGAATGTTTCTTCAAGTTTTGTTTTTTGTTTTTTCTTCTGAAAATTGTTTTTCCCCCACTCGGTTTTTGACTTGAGAACTAGTGGGACAAAAAGTTTTGCCAGAATAATCTTCCTCAATTTTTTTCCCCCAATCTTTTAACGTGAAAAATTGTTTTTCAGGGGGAAAACAATTAGGTGTGAAATCGGGTGAAAATGTTTCCCCAACCCCCCATTTTTTATTTTTTTTCAAGAATAGTTTTTCCTCCGTAAAATTGTTAGGGGGGTTTTCCTCTTGGTTTCACACATTCATTTTGTTTTTCTCCGCTTGGATTCACACAAACAAATTCTGTGAGAAAACTGTGAAAGTAGCTCAGTGGATAAGAAAGCTGTTTCACTGTGAGGCTTTGTGGCAGTACTAACAGTAAATTGCTTACAGGCCAGCCCAACCTACATAAAAATATTTTTAAAAAGCATGGAAATCTAGGGGAATGCCCAGTGTCCACAACTTGGACAATAAATTAACAAACAAATGCCTCCTACAAGCCCCAGAGAAATAAAATGTCAAACTGCAGGTGTATGGGGGCCCGGGTTTTAAGGGGTTCCCAAATAAACAAAGTTTCCTCACTAGAATGATGTGGGGCAGCCAAGAAAACCCAATAGGGCCTAAACAGACCAGAGTTTCTGGCTGGCAATCTAAGGGGAATGAGGTTCTCAATGGATCAGGGACAGATTCAGAATGAGTGTGGAGCCACCTGTGTGCCATTCACCACCTCTTTTAAGCCTTCACAAAAAGGGTGTCATCACACCATGAGTGGCTGGGAGGGAAATGCCCCAAGCTGCTTCCACTCCTCAATCAGGAGTCAGTCTCCCCACCTGCACACAGGTGATCTGAATCCCCTGCAATTAGTCTTGAGGGATTTTGGAAAATCAGCCCAAAACAAAGAAAGATAACAAGTCTCAAACAATGGGACTGCTACAGCTTTTGTAGTGCAAGAGATTGTGGGTTCAGATCCACTTTGGTCAGTAGTGATGTTCTTACACAACCACAGACTTTGACGATATTGTGTGACTCAAAACGTGTGATGTCAAAACAGTGCTGTGGCACAGAGGGTTTTTTTTTTTCAGATTGTTCTGTCAAAACTATTTTTAACCAGGTCTCAAGACATAAACATAAGAGAGAAAACATTTTAGCCCAGACTCACCAGAAATGAAAATGTCTTCGCTTGCTCCTGAGGGCTTTCGTAAAGTGCCCTCATGTGCAAAACACAAGTTAAAAATGTTGAAAGAGGAAAACAGGATCATCTTGATCATTTCACAGTTATAGTTCAGTTCTTCACACATCACTAAATACAATATGCTCCATCAATCCAGTCTGATGACAATGGTATGCACATCACAGTGCAGACTCTATCGAATAGATTATTTACTTCTGTGCTGAAGGGGAGCGCCCACTCCTGCCCTTTCAGCTCTGAGTGTTAAGTGCACTGTTATGTTGGAGCCCTTCAAACACAGGATTCATCTTTAAAGACACTAAGAGGACCGAGCATCATTTCTGCCCTCGTGTCACGCCACCGGGGTGTTACAGTGACACAAATGCCCCATTTAGTCAGCTCAAGTGCCACTCTGATGTGACCCAGAACAAGCCCTGAAGGTTATTTCAGATAGCAAGCAGTTAGCTGGTGCCGCAGCAGCCACAGACACTACAGCGTGGGAGACGATACAGGATTTGACTTTATCTGAGTTTCCTGAATTAAACACCTCTTCAGCAGCAGAGAGCAGAAGGATCAGTGAGGAGAGATATTATTAAATATTGTGGAACCAGTTCAGGGAAATACACCATGTTTATGATACTGCTTCGCTTAACTTGTTATAGGGTCAGTCCATTCCAACTGACCAACCCAGCTCCCAGCTCCTGTCATGGAACCTCTCCACATCCTACAGAGTCTTTGTATGTGTCAACCTCAACAACACCTTCAGACCAATCTTCACCGGATTGGGTTGAAATTTCTCCCGCGCATCCAAGAAACTCGTTCACAACATGTATTCATTTAAATAGTTGTTGCAGAATGTTTACAGGCATCTAATTAATGACATAAACCAATAAACTTTCATTTTCAGCTGAATGTTATTTGGTCGTGCAAAAAAATCTGAGTGACTGAGAAACACACTTTTGATATTTTGATTGTACATCCTCCAAAGAAGGATTATTTTAGTTTCCTTGAAACTTTTTTTTTTTATGTGAAAGTGCTGATAGTCATTGCAGACATATTTATTTTTCCTTTATAATTTTTTTCATTGGCTGTAGTGGTTTTTTTATCTTTGTACTGTGTTGACTTCAAGGTTTTCGATCTTTGTGTGATACCTATTGAGGCTGTTTTTCATTGATTTTACAACATCCCATGAATTTAATAGAAGTTTTTACCTGATTTTTTTTTTTTTAATTTCCATGACATGACAAATTGTTTCATATTGTTCAGCATTTTTTATACAAACTAGTAATGAAAAAAAGTAGTGAAATTACAAACTCTAAAATACCAATAGAAATACCTACAAAATGGCTTTTTGCCCATATTGGGCCTGATACTGGAGCATGGAGCGAGACATATGTTATAAAAACACAGCGACTTTGACTCCATGTGAACTTTAAGATCAGAGTGGGTGGATGGCAGAGTAGTGAACGGAACAGGCTGTTCGAGGGATCAGATGCAGTTTGTGACCATGACGAGCTGTTTCATGCTGTCACCCAATCAAAATACAGAACAGTGATGCTGTCTGGTGGCAGAAACAACCTTTCTTAACAGCGGAAAACTACAACATGAATATTTTCAAAATGTTGAACGAGACGGATTGCACTTCTGTTTCTCATCACGGTGAATTAAAAACGCAGCACACTCTTAACCTTTAAATCATCACAGTGGGTGATCCTTCATTTTTTTGCTCACAGAGTTGCTCTTTCACGCTGCTGATCAAAACAGCCTGACATTACTTGCTCTTACTGACACTTCTTTATTTTCCACCGCACGATGCAAATGACTCTGGGGATTGTTCGAGTGGGAGAGAAATAAATGGAGTTCCTTTTGTCTCCGCTCTGATGTTTCTTATTCACCAGAGAAAATGTCCTTCTTGACTCAGATGGGAGCAGGAGATGACTATTATCAGGAGCAGCACTGCATCTCCTGCTGGTTTGTTTCCCCCGACGTTATCACCTCATGACTGAAAGGAAACAGTGATTCTGCGTTTCTGACAGCTGACATTTTATGTACTTCTTACTGATACTGTTTCTGATTAACACTTGTGGTCACATCAATCGCAACTCTGTACTTTACTTTCTCGACGAGCCGCGTCCCTCCTCACTTATCAGTCCTTTTGTGCCTTTCACGCTCTGCGTTTCTGTTTTCCTGACTTTAAATTCCTGCCAACCTGTAATCATCACTGTCAGGTACAGACTGTCATTCTCCCCCTCACTGCGTACATCACACATGCATCTACACACACACAGCACACAGTGTGAGACAGAGATGAGACACAGGTGTCAGCTGGAAGAAATGGCAGCCATCACTTTGATAAGACGGCTCAGCGAGACACAATCCCTGTCGACTCCAGCAGTCTCGCTCTCTCTCTCTGGAAACCTTTTTGTTGTGTTTCAGTTTCTTCCGTCTCTATTTTTAAGAGAGAAGAGGAGTGACGTGTGGAGGCACAAGTGCTTTGTCACTTCTGGAAGAGAAAAACTGACTGATTACCCAGCTCACCTCTAACTCCAGTCAACAGAGTGACTATTTTTACTGTGTGTACAGTTGTCTGTGCATCATACAGTGACACTCTCTTCAGACAGACAGTATTTATATCTCTGGAAACACACAGTGTAACCAAAAAATTTCTGCCAGTTACATAATAAAAGAAGTCTTTAAAAGTGAGCTTCATACAAACACACACAGCGCTGAAGCCACACGGAGGCAGCCGTTAAGTTCTCTACCAACTCATGCAGATTATTTCTATTAGCTAAACCCAAACATCGAAATAAATGTTAACTAAGTACGTTTCTGCAGAACCACAGTTCACAGTGAACGTTTCTTTATGATGCTACTTTACGTTTGTTTAGGTTGAATTTTATATTTCTTGTCACAACGCTGTGAAAATGCTCTGGTTAAGTTTAGGTGCAGAAACCACATGGTTACGGTTAGGGTTAGTTTTGGTTGCCAAGATCGAGGATGAGGTTGGTCCGACTTCCTGTGAAAAAATAGTTGGTTTGGGTCACCACAAGCATCGCTGAAATGTCCCCAGGTCTAATGACATACCCCATTTTCATGCCACAAAACACGGATGAAAACGTCTTCAAGTGCCCTTAGAAATATCTAGTGGTGTGACCAATTAGCAAACACTCCCCAGATGACATCTTTCTAACGTAACTCCTATTTGTTGGGTCAGCGTCTGCAAGACGTATGTGCTATCTCAGTGGCTAGTCAGATAATGTAAACATGATACGACAGGTTTGGTACAAACACTAACCCTTTTTTTTAGACCAGACATTCCCATACCGAAGAATGACATGGCCCTAAGTGAAATCTTTTGGGGCCCACCATCACAAGTCTGATCAACACGAGGCTAAATTAAGTATTTCCCTAAAAATAAATGAAGAATAAGATTTATTATGTTATTCTGTTAAAATTGTTGATACGTTAGCATGCAATAGCATAGTAATATGTAAATGGTAATATTTAAGGATTACTTAAATGTTATAGCTGGTAAAGGTGAGGCTAGTTGTTACTATGTCATACAGTTTTTGTTGGCTTGATCTAAAATTTTGCATCATAATTCGTTAGTTTATTATCGGTATATTTGGTGTTGATTATCTGAATCCTTAAAGTAACTGTTTTGGTCAGACGTAGTGGAGTAAACTGCATCTGACAGCCATCAAAGCTGCCTCACCAGACCTCTGACTCAGGGTCAATCAACCTCTGAATGACTCAAAATCTGTCAGAAATACTGTCACAGTACTTCAAGGCTGACTGCGTCAAACACAGCGGCTGAGTATTAAACTGCAGGTATCAGTGCTTCTGTACTGGACTGTTTTCACTGAACCTTGATGAGTCCACAGACCTGAACACTGACTGAATGCTTAATGCTTTACTTGCTTCTGTTAAGATAATCTGGGGAAAAATGCAACCCAGCATCTTGCCAGCAGAAAAGTTAATATTGCTGATACATCAACCTTTATGCTGGAGCTCAAAAGATACTCATCAACTGGCCTCTGCTGGAAACAAGTCATCAGTATTCAAGTGGACGGCCGGAGTCAGGACTGTCTGCACACAAGTCCATTCACAGTCAGCTTCACAGTCGGCACCCAGTTTACATTCTCTTTTAGTGTTTTGAGTCATTTCTAATTTTTGTCTTTTCTTAATTCATGCTTTTACATAATCTCTGTTATATTAGTGTAATTCACTGCACTGAGGATTTAAAGCCAAAGAAAAACACTGTGTATGTGCTACTAAGTCTGTTAGACGGTGCAGCCGACCGAATACGATCAACACTATCCAGGACTTAATTACAGTTGCAGCAGAACTTGTGAAATGGTACGTGGAATAATAAAACAGTTTCTGGCCTCTTTACCTCAGTGTACTGTAGCATAGGTGTGTGAGTGGTGAATAAACTTCGTGATTATTGAAGTTGAAGTTTCTGATCCTTCCAGGTTCTGTTCATCCAGATAATCTCCACAGATGAACTCCACTTTGTGATGTCTGAAGTGTAAATTAAATGTGTAGCAGTAAAAAGCTAATGCTAGGCTACAAACAGACGACATCACGGTCACATGACTTAAACGTCTCCACCACTGAGCGTCTTACTGCACAATTACTATCCAGGTTTTCTATAAACTGATCAATATATATATATATATATATATATATATATATATATATATATATATATATATATATATATATATATATACATATATGATGTATAAATAATTGTAGTAGAGTAAAAATTACATTATTTCCCTGTGAAATGTACTAAAGTAGAAGTATAAACTGGTATAAAGTGGAAATATTCCAGTAAAATCTAAGAACAAGTTCCTCAAATGTGTACTTGAGTAAATGTACTTAGTTACATTTCACTTGTATGTAAATAGAGGTAAAATAAGTTAGCAGAGGAGCCAGAGCTCAGGTACATCACAGATGTGTTTATTGGTATTTCCACTCACCTTTTAATTTCCAGTCCGTCTCTATCTTCAGTAAAACTTCATTTAAATCATCATTAATCAGCAGCGTCTGGGCTTTACTCTGACAGCTGTTTGCTGGGCGGCTGCCTGTAATCTGTTTTTCATGGGCTGCTGATCGATCGCCCTTTCTCTCACTCTGTTCTGTGTTTTAACAGTGTACGGTCGTCTGTGTCTTCACCAGTTTAACACGTACAGCCGATGTGATGCGATGGAGAGCCGGCCCTTCGTGTTACAAGAGCCTGTATGAAATATAAAGTATCTGTCAAACACACCTTTAACGCTCTGATCAATAATAAATCTCACCCGCTTCATCTGCTTCTGCAGGTTTTTACTTAAAAAAGAAAAAAAAACAAGAATGCCAATCCAACTGATCATCTGTTAAGACGTGGCAGAACATGTCGGATCCCTGGAGGCGACACTGTGGATTGAACTTGGCTCTGACCCATCAAGGCATGGATACAGGACCTCTGAGGGTATCCAGAGGTGTCTGGGTCCTTCGAGTCCTCTGGGTTACGAGGTGGGGCCCCCATGGATCAGACTTGCTCCAACACGTTCGACGGATGCTCGATCGAATTTGGTTCAGGTCGACACCTTGAGCTCTTTGTCACGTTCCGTTGGTCCAGCAGCGTTTGGGTCAGTGATACGTGTCAAGTTGCCTCCACATGAATGCCAGGACTCATGAAAGTGACATCATTGATCATCAGGGGTGATCTCTGGGGTGGCGACCATCCCGACCGACCATCCCAAAGCATCAGTATTTGATGAGTTGGGAATGAGACTCAAAAATCAACTTTCTTACGAATAGGACCTTTAACTGAAGTGTTAAATCAGCTAATTGCAGTTTTAGGAACATCAGGGAGCCGGCGGAGAGTCATCAGCAGGTTGAAGACCAGACATGCTGCTGCACTGTGGATCTAGAAGGATGAATGTGGTCTTACAGTATTCAAGGTGAGACATGAACATCGCCTGTTGAAGGAGCTGAGCAGCCGGAAGATGAAACCAGGAGGACCAGAGGTGTCTGGTTCAGAGAGAGTGAACAGGAGGATTTTGGTGGACCAACAGATCTGGCAGGGTGAGAACTGATGACCGGACATCCCGTCGCGATGACTGTAGAGTTTCTCCAGGACAGCGGCGCAGTTTCAGGCTGTTAAACCTGTTAGACTGTTCTGGAGGGATTGTTGGATTATTTTGAGAGAGGAAGTCTGAGACTGAGGAGAAAGCGGTACTGTGGATATGAAGGGTAGTTGTGCGACTGGCCTGCAGTTTTCAACCTGACGTGGACTTCGGGTTTTTCAACAACAGGGTCTCTAAAGCTTGCTTAAACACTGCCGAAACGAGCGTACACTGGGATGATAAACGAGGCAGCTGGTCTCTGCTGTTATCTTTTGTTGTGTTTGTCGTGTACACGTGCTAACAGGTTTACACAGGTGACATCACGCAGAGAAGCAGGCTGAAAAGACAACAGACAAGGAGGCAGAGGAAGATTGAGGAGGTGTGATGAGCTACTGTCAGCAGGAGATTGTGTTTGGCTTAGATCACCGTGTGTGTGTGTCGGTGTGTGTGTGTGTGTGCACGTATGATTTGTTCATTTCCTACCTCCTCTATGAGCTCGTGCCAAAATAAGCTCATTACCATCACAGGAGCCAAGGCTGGAATTCAGAAATTCATTAGCTCGACGATTTGCATAGTCTCGCTTTCCTCTGCAACTGTGTGTGTGTGTGTGTGTGTGTGTGTGTGTGTGTGTGTATGTGTTCCTGTTCCCCTGTTATGTGTGTGTTTGGCACCACTCGCTGCAGGCACTCAAACCCACTCCTACCTGCTACTCTGTCATGGTTTCTCTCCCCTTGTGTGGCTGAATTAAAATGTTCCCCCTCGCTCTGCTGAAGGTTTGAGCTCCAGCGCAATTCATGTTCAAAGAACTCCGGTCTGAGAAGCAGAGACTGACAATTACTGCAACAAAGGCATGACCGACAGGGAGAGAAGCTTTAATTGAGTTAAAATTGAGTTTCTGAATAGATCATTGTGTTAATTTTAGAATAAATATAGTTCGTTCCTTGCAGGGTGCACTCCAGCTCAGGAGAGGAAAGATAGGAAATCTTTCTCATGGCCCTTTTTTCTGCTCTTTCATTTCTCTTCCAGCAGCGTATTCATTTTCTTTCCCGTGCTTATCTGTGATAATGCCATGATCTGTGCTTCGCCTGAGGTACAGTATCAAAGATTTAGCTGAGAGAAGTCTGCAGTTTGATATGTGCAGTGCTACACAGAGTGTGTTTCTCAACCCAGTCAATAAATGGTTAAGTTTGAAAAGTGTTTCCAGAGATGACGAGCGACTTAGACTCAGTCTCTGTGGACTCAACGTTGTCGAAAACTTGGCAGATGTAATTCTGGAGCCTCATTAATGAAGTGGACTGACTCAAGTATGACTTAAAGAAACAGTTCAACTGAAAATGAAAAGATAAAGAAACATCAGATGTCTCCATACAGCTCGTCTGCTGTGATCACAGTCTGCAGAAGAGAAGAGATCACAAACTGACCTGATAAGATGTTGTTAGTTGCATGCATGCTATCACTTTTAGCTCGGCAGCTACAGTGAAGATTTCATCTTAAAAAAGGGTGAAAATAACGTCTTTTCAAATCAGTTCCTGCAGACTGATCACAGCAGACGAGCTGCATGGAGACATCTGATGTTTAATCATCTCCAGCTGCTTCAGCTGTTCAGCAGAACGCTGCAACTCTGTTTTACTGTGAAGCTCCAGAAATGTTCTGTGGACTACGACACTTCACCTGACTTTATATCATCAGGAGGAGATGATGGCTGAGCCTGACTTTATATCATCAGGAGGAGATGATGGCTGAGCCTGACTTTATATCATCAGGAGGAGATGATGGCTGAGCCTGACTTTATATCATCAGGAGGAGATGATGGCTGAGCCTGACTTTATATCATCAGGAGGAGATGATGGCTGAGCCTGACTTTATATCATCAGGAGGAGATGATGGCTGAGCCTGACTTTATATCATCAGGAGGAGATGATGGCTGAGCCTGACTTTATATCATCAGGAGGAGATGATGACTGAGCCTGACTTTATATCATCAGGAGGAGATGATGGCTGAGCCTGACTTTATATCATCAGGAGGAGATGATGACTGAGCCTGACTTTATATCATCAGGAGGAGATGATGACTGAGCCTGACTTTATATCATCAGGAGGAGATGATGGCTGAGCCTGACTTTATATCATCAGGAGGAGATGATGGCTGAGCCTGACTTTATATCATCAGGAGGAGATGATGGCTGAGCCTGACTTTATATCATCAGGAGGAGACGATGGCTGAGCCTGACTTTATATCATCAGGAGGAGATGATGGCTGAGCCTGACTTTATATCATCAGGAGGAGACGATGGCTGAGCCTGACTTTATATCATCAGGAGGAGACGATGGCTGAGCCTGACTTTATATCATCAGGAGGAGATGATGACTGAGCCTGACTTTATATCAGCAGGAGGAGATGATGACTGAGCCTGACTTTATATCATCAGGAGGGAGGAGATGATGAGTGAATATTAATTTTGGGTTTGTGTTTGCAGAACGTGTTTGGTAGATAAAACACGATACAGTTTCCTCCGTGCTGCTGTGCAGGCGGAGGAAACGAGAAGCACTACATGCAGCTGATGACATTTTTATCCTGTTTCCCCCGCAGACAGCCTCCGCCCACCACTGCTATGTTTGGATGTTTGTTGTCATGGAGATTAAATCCAGACCTGCCATTTGACACGTCAACGATCAATAAACAGTGCTGTTAACTCAACAGTCATTCTTCATAGTGAAGATATCATGTTTAAATATTAATACACACAGTACTTGAGTAAAGGTCTCACAGTGTCTGATATTAAATGTACTGAAGTATCAGAAGTAAATTATTCATATATTCACGTGTGTAAATACAAACTGTATGTCTGGGGTCGACCAATTATCAGCCTGGAATCAGAGTTTTGTTTTTTTTTCTACTTTGGCTCTGATGCTGCATGTAATCTGAAAAGTAACTAGTAACTACAGTTGTAAAATAATGTAGTGGAGGAAAAAGTACAATATCCCCCTAAAGTAGCAGAAATTGGTAGTACAGTAGAAAAAGTACAAGATCCTTAAAATGTTCCTTAAGTACAGTACTTGAGTAGATGTACTTAGTTACATTCCACCACTGGATACGAAATGAGCTTGAGTAAAAGTATTTAGTTACTTTCCATCTCGGTCAATAAACCATCGACTAATGATTAGACAGAGTTTTATGTAAATGAATCTATTTTTTTTAATTAAAAAACATTGTTAACACACAGACACACACACACACACACACACACCTGCTGTGCAGCCGTCATGCTCTCTGATGTGATTGTACTTGGCTGAGGATTAAACAGGACCGTCCGTGGGAACATGGATTGTGTCTCACAGAGTCACCGTGTCCTCTGGACGTCCTTGAACGTCTCAGGTGGAGTCCAGCCGTGAATCCTTCAGGTAACAGCAGCGAGTCAGAGCGTCAGTCCACCAGGAGAAAGACGTACGAGGCAGAGAGCTGTGAAGGTTTCAGGTTTACAGGCTGGATGACAGACGGTGTTAGAGAGACTGCGATGCATTGATTTTATACACTTTAATTATTAATGTTATTATTGTTATTATTGTTTCGTCCCTGAGAAGGTCGAGGGACTGAGGAGTAACAGTAAAGATAACCGAGGGAAAAGGAATTCAGAAAACCATAAGAATCAGCACAAAAGAAGATATTTATTAATAAATTAAGTAAAAGTTATCAAACAATATAAATATGTATATCAATACTGCATATATTTATTATTTGTTAATATTAATATTATCTGTATTTTACCAAAACGGCAGATCTGCATCTGGATCAGAAGACTGGAAAAATGTATTATTTCAGTTTTCTTGTGTCAACATGTTGAATGTCACAGAACAGTAGACACAAGGCTGCCGAGTGGGCGAACACAGTTTTTCCACAATTTCCTCCATTTTTGTGCCGACAGAAGCTGCTAGTGTTCACAAGTAGGAGAGCATCTCTGGAGATAAGACAAGGTGTTTCTCTCAGGAGACCTCGGGGCATTTCCAGCCGTTTTGTGGCGACCAAAACAGGTATTTTAAGCCAAACATGAGGTTTTCTGAATCCTAACCAAGTGGTTTTTACGCCTGAACCTAACCAGAGCATCAGCACAGCCATGTGACGAGAGAGAAATATAAAGTTCAACCCAAATAATGTAAAGCAGCAACATGAAGAAACGTTCTGGAGGTTGTCTTGTCGGCGGTCAACGTGCTGCTTCAGTGTCAACATGTTAATAACGTCTCAGTGTCTCACATGACTTCACGTTTCATTGTTGCGTGTTTTGTCCTCGTTGGCCTGCCGTAGTTTAGTTTGTCGTGTCGCTGCAGCCACGTAGAAAAATACTCTGAATCATGACGGGCAGAATAATATTCAGTGAAACACAGTCCTGAGAGTCTTCTTCTCCGCATCATATCAAGCTGACAGGTTATATTAGATGTGTAAATGTTGATGTCAGGTGTCGGATCACTCTTAATGGTGTTTAGCAGTGTAGTGTGACAGAAACTAGTTTTTAAATCTAGCCTCGTGTCTCTCTCGCTGTTTTCTGTGTGATGTAGTCCTCTCTGTGTTTTTCCCATTCAACACTGTCCACTTTACTGAGTGGAGGTTCATCCTCAGCCGGCCCGACGCCCACATGCTCCTGCGGGAGGAGATGTATAATGGAGCTGAGCCACAGCGCTGCCAGAGGCCACATTAACCTCAAAGCTTTAAAAAGATTATTATTATATTATCTCTTTTTCCTCCACTTTGCCAAATAACTTTGCCCTCCATTTGTAACTTTTCTCCCACTTCAGAACACGGACAGATTATGAGTTGTAACTCGTAATGCTGACTTATCAGTCCGTGTGTGTTGTTAACAACTCTCCCAAAAGGTTTCAAAAAGCTGAAACTTAATGCTTCTTCTTCCTCGTACGTCCTGCTGCGTCCACTGACTGTCCTCTGGCCTGTTTTTGTCAGAGAGCCGTCTGACTCACTGTGTTTGCCCTCGTCACTCGCACCTGAACCACATTCAGCCATCAGTGAAGCTGTAGCTCCGCCTCCACAACAGGAAGTTCCTCACAGCTCTGTGAGCTGATCCTTCGTCTTCGTTGGGTGGTTGTCAAAAGTGTTTTTAAAGAAATCTGAATGATTACATTGGTAGTTTCTGAGTCGGGCCACAACAACCACTGAGAGAGGCATCCTGGAGCGGCTGACGGTGTTGCCAAGCGACAGTAAACGTCGTTAGCTGGCGTACTGCTCAAACTACAGCGTTGTTTACGTCTGCTTCCCCATGAGATTCAGTCTGTAGAGCCGTGAAGACAGAGCATGAAGCCACGCCCCCGCTGGTGCAAAGTGTTCGCTGTTTATAAAATGTATTATCCTGAACGTGTCACGTCTGCACCTCCTTCAGTCCTCAGCAACAAACCTGCCGAGGGTGACGTAGATTGGCTGAACGGTAGAAGTTGGTTTGTCTCTGTTAAAGCAACAGTTCACCCAAAAATTCAGTCGTAGTTTCGTAGCATTCTCCTAAAGAAATGAAGCAGCTGGGGACAATAATAATCCAACACTGAATGTCTCCTGTGATTATTTATTCTGTGACGTTAACTGTTTTCCAACTTGTTCCAACTTTATCAGCAGCGTGACTACAGCGCCTCACAGTGCTCGGAGGACGACATCACACCAACCGGGATATCTGTGAGGGACACTTGAATAACAGCCTCTATATACCTCTGAACCAGTCAAGACAATAAAGAAATATCCTAAATCCAAAGCCTGGATCAAGCCTTGAATAAAACAGAGCCTGAAAAACAAGCAGAAAGACTTTATACTGGATCAGAACCCAAACTTCAGCTTCAGCTTCATGTCTGACCTGATACATGATACCAACAACACATCAAGAATGATTATAATAATCAGAATCAAGAAAGAAAGAGCTGGTTGTCATGATTTGGACATGTTTAGTTCTGCCTTCGTGTTTTTCAGAGGTTCTGCAGAGGCTGGTCGTGGTCACACCTACATGTTTGTCTGAACCGCTCGTGTTTCTCTTTGTGTACCTCCGAGCTCCAGCTCCTCAAACCACCTCTGCCACCAGCCTCGACTCCACCTTTGACCCTCTGTGTCTCGCTCACCAGCGCCTCCACCTAAAGTTCTGCCGGCGCCTCTGTGAGCCCGGCAATCACACCAGCTGAGCCCGAGCCTGAGACCTACCTCTGCCCACTGCTAGAGCCTGTGAAATCAATTCCTTTAAACCGGTCTCGGTGTCCGCTTTTGGGTCCAACTACAGTCACCTACACATCATCACACTGGTATCTGTTCCAGTATCGGTAGAGATCCAAATTCAGGTATCAGAATCTGATTAGAACTGGAAATAAAGTGGATCAGTGCAGTGATGAATCTGTGGATGTCTTTGACTTCACTGTTATTTTACTCTGCACAGGATCTTCAACTTATTGATGAACACAAACCACTTGAAGGATCCGTTGTGGTCTCACAGAGCTCGTCTGCATCCGTCCTCTTCTTTATCAAAACTAAACTGTCTTTGAAGGAATATCGTTCCCGTCCGTCAGCGCGAACATGAAGTCATCTCTTGGTTTAGTTTCAGAGGTGACAGTTTTCACCTCGGTTTGTCTGAAGACCTTCACAGAGATGTAAAGACGAATGTAAAAGTCCACAGTGAAGAATACTTCATCATCCGGCTCGAGAGCAGAAGCACATTAGCTTTTATTCACACCTCCAGATTCAGGACCAGCCGGTGAGGGCAGGCATCAGTATCTGACATAGCGCTGCGCCTCTGTCTCTCACACACACTTTACTCACACAAAGAGCCATCAAGGACAGCAAACACTTCAGCCGGGTTTGTAAAGACTTTGTCATTGAGAGTGAACAATGGTAACCTCACACAAGAACTTTCTCTGTGAGGTTCTGTGAGACAGAAGCCCGTTCACTTTTTGTCTACTCGTGTCGCCCACATCATTCAGCGCTTCTTTAAAAGCAGAGAAACCAGGGCCACCAGGAACATGAGAGCACTACACCGACTACAATGTGTTTCAATAACCTCAGTTCATGAGTTACACAACCAACAATGCAGGAGGCTGAGCTACTGCAGGTGTGTGTGGCGGCGGTGTTCACGCGTCTGTGTGAAACTTGATTTGAGGAATAATTTCTGAATTATGAAAGACTCTTTACGGACGTACAGGCAGGAAGTAGTTTGGCCTTCATGTGAGGAGGCGGCCGGTACAGACTCTCTCATACTGCAGACACACGTGCTTCTATACGTACTTCATTCAGTGGCTGTTTGCAGACGTATTCACATCCGACACATTGTTGTTTTTGGTCGAGCTACAAGATAAAGTAAAAGAGGATTGAGATAGTAAGGCTGAAAAGAAGAACGGAGAACATCCAGCGTGTTGAACTGCTGTTGTCAACCGTGTCCATCGTCCGTCTGACATGTAACTCATGATACATCTGTTTCACCACAGCACAGAGTTTCATTTCAATCCAACGACCGTCAACTATAATAACAGACCAACTGTCACTGTGGATATCAGGCCGGTGAGATGTAGCTCGTTAGCCTTTAGCCTGAAGGTGTTATTGATCGCAGTCGGCCACTAAATGTGTCGTTCCAGCTTCCCTCCTTCATTGCTGTTGTTCCAATCAGCTGCTCGCTCAAGTGGTTAGCAGTTTGTTGCACTAGCTAACACTTGCTAGCAAACATTAATGTTGCTAACGCTAGGTGACTAACAGGGCAGAAGTATACTAGACACATACTGTAGAAATCAGCCATTTTTATGTTTTTTACTCCTACACTGTAAATAATTTTGGGCTGTTTCAACTTAAAAGTCTAAGTTCAGTTGCTGCCTGAAATATCTGAGTGAACTTCATTAAGGGTGAACATTTTGTTTTAAGTTTTCTTTTTGTGAAACACAATTTTAAGTTAAGAGGAGTCGGTTCTTCATTTCACTGTGTCGCAGCAGGAGCTCCTTCTGAAGTCGACTCTTTGAGACGTGACATGACAGAGTGTGATTCAGTACTCACCTCTGTCATCGTCAGAATCATTTTTCGTTACTGTTGAAAAGCAACCATGTTTTCAGCCGTGACTTATCTTAACATACGGCAAGTTTCCATAACAGACGTTTTCTTAAAACTATAAAAAAACTTTTAAAAAAGAGTCTCAGGAGAGTTTTACCTCTCAAACAATGCATGCTGGGAAATCTGCCAACCTGCTGATCATGTGTCTTTAGAAACTTATTTCTATGAGTTGATTGAACTCTGAACGTTACATTCATCCAACTCATCACTTCAAGTTTAGAGAGCTCATGTTTATAAGTTTGGAAAATAAAAACTATAAAATTTAAGTTGAATCAACTTGAAACAAATGAAACTTGCATATTTACATTAAGTTAATTAGAAAACATAAGTTGATTCCACTTAATCCTGAAATGACTTTGTACAGTGAGACTGTTGGTGCTGATGAACCACAGCGGTGTTGTTCTGTTGGCTCACAAACCCGTTAGAAACTGGACCCATCTGTCAGAATTCAGACTCAGAGATAAACAAACAATCATTTTGGATCCGACAAACATTTTAAAATCGTTAACTCGTAATCATAATGATGTTTTTAAGGATAAGAGAGACTTTTATTCTGCACCTGTCTGCAAGCTCTGATGGTTAAAACATGATTTGTCGACGTAGAAAATAATGTCATTTAGTCTTTCGTATAAATATTTATGAGTTGCAGTGTTGCTTCACATCATCCTTAAAAAAACCCTTTAAAATCCTCAGCGAGGCTGCGAAGCTGCAAAAATATATTTACACATTTCAGCTGCAACATTAAAAACCTGCCAGACTGTGAAGACGTCTCACTTTCAGTTTTGTTTACAGCAGAACCAAAGTGGAGACAATTTGCTTCGATTTGAGATGACAGATGGATCACACAGCCATTATCCAAACTGTAATAACACCGCGACTTTAAGACACAGTAGATTTCATGGGGTGAAACGTTCAGCGGTGATTGACAGGCGATGTTGTTGTCTCACCGTCGGTTCCAAGACGGAAGATGAAGGACGACGTCTCAGAAAGAAACTCTGTGTGCTGGTCACGTTCAATAACTCTGATCCTTCAGAGGATCCTTCAGCGGCGGATACATTGTTTTGAGCGTCGCAACCGCCGAGATACGACTCGATTCACTGTCAGAATCTGAGCCCATAGGTCCAAAACATTCGGAAAGTCTAGAAGAGCCGCACGATTAAATGATTTTATCTCCATTCAAGTTAGCCAGGTGCTAAACCGGAGGTCAGCCGGCTCTGTGCTCGAGACAGGCGAGTCGTTCGGCTTCATGCGTCACTGAGCAGGTCCAGGAACAACTGTAACGTCCTCGCACCACAGCTGCTAACCTGACCTCGTGTTCGTACCAGTCGGTTGACGCAGTTAAAGGTGAATTCTGGTGTTTTTAAACCTGAGCACTGCGTCCAGTAGATCTCCTCAGCTGCAGTTTTAATCCTTTGGGGCAACTCGGACCGTCAAGGTCACGTCCAGCTGACGTCAGGAGGCCTCGTGTGTCTGTGAGGAGGAAACACAGCGCACGTAAAGTACACAGCAAATCGCTGGCGTCACCCTGACAGACTGCAGTGTGTGTTTGAAGTATGACTGTGTGTTTGTGTGTGTGTGTGTGTGTGTGTGTGTGTGTGTGTGTGTGTGTGTGTGCAGCTGTTACACAGCATGAACCAGCTTCTCAATATCAGGGATCCTCCTCCCCCTCGGTCTGTCTCCCACCTCCCTCCCCTCCTTCCCCCTCGTCCCACCTGTGCTCGTCCTTATCAGCGGCTGAAAGCTGCCGTGGTATCGGCTCGCTCTGAGGCTTGTCTGTTTCCGCCTTTGTTCTCGGCTCCATCTCCGTCAAACAGGATTCTGCGTCTAATCACTTCACCCCCCCGACCCGTCTCTCCTTAATACACCCCCCTCCTCCCCTCCTCCTCCCCCCTCCTCTCTTTGGTTGTCTTAAACTCATCCCTGCTTCCACATTCACCTCCTCTCTTCCCTTCAAAGGCAGAGCAAACATGTCTGTGAGCTTCCCGTGGCTCCGTGAGTCGTCGTTGTAAAGATAATTAAAGAGGACGGGTGACGTGACGTTGCTCCGGTGTCACGGCCTCCTGCTGTAACAGGACTAATGAAGCGCTATTTAAAGGAAAGTGTCGGCTGTTTTCCAGAATCCGTCCAAAGTGGATGATGATCCAAAATACTCACAAACTTTTTCTGACCCCATTCGTAGTTATTTTTAAGATATGTCGACCCAGCGTGGACGCACATGAACACACATCCTCGGCTCTGACAGCCTTTATCTAATGAATCTGTGAAATTGTCTGAAAGCAAAAGTTTAAGTTCCAGTTTTGCTGAAAGAGAGAGTAACATCGGACAGCTACCTTCTGGACAGGCAGACGATTTGGCACGCTGTACGCAGCCGGACGCCGTTATTACAGCCGACAAGGCCGGCAAACGTCCGACCACAGTTCGAGTCGCACCACTGGACATTTTTAAGGACAGCTGGAGATGTTTCCAGCTGTTTTTGAGTTGAGCAAAACTGGGTATATTTGACAGGAAGTCGTGATCGTGATCCGTGACCGTGGCGACCAAAACAGGTATTTTAATCCGAACCATATTGTTTTTCTAACCCAACCGGAGCTTCAGTGCAGCGTTGTGACGAGAGAGAAACAGAAAACTCAACTGTAACAAACACAAAGAAACACTTCAGCAGAAACACCAGAGAAGAACTGGAGCAGTGACCTTGTGTTTTCATTGGCAGCAGTGACTTAAACAATAGTAGCTGATTATCTATTTATACTCCACCTCATCACTGTTGTTCACTCAGCAGCTCTCTGGCTCACAGTCAGCTGTTCTACCTCAACCTACACTGGCAGTCGGCCATTGTTGTTTCAGGTTCACGTGGGTCTGAGTGAGGTGATGATGTCATTGGTTCCCTGACAACACACAGAAACCAGAGTTTAGTGAAAATCTGCACCTGTGTTCGATTTGTAATAAATGTGTGTAAGTGCAGGTGAGCTGTGCCCTGCGTCATGTCGGCCTGTTGCTGATGTGCTCACACTGTGTTTACGTCATCGCTCTCCTGGATGTTTGTGCTTCTGCTGTGTTGAGTCGGCTGCGTAGTTAAACTGTTCAGTTATTTGTCTGTTTATTGTGTATATATAGATCCTGAGTCAGCACAGGGTGTTTTATTTTGAAAAGGACGAATGCTCTAAGCCGGTACTGTGTCTGACTTCCTGTTTAGCTGTGCAGCTGCAGAGAGACGCTGCTGAAACGTGCCGCGGTGCAGAAACACGAGCATGGACTACAACACAGCAGTGATTGGTGTCTACACAGCAGCTAACTGCTAGTTTGGTTTTCCTTTTCTTTAACAGGTCTTAACATCAGTGAAAGTGTTAATGAGATATGAAAGCATCACATTTTAGATAATAAAATATAAACACTTGAAATAACACGACTATGTGCACTAAAGCTCGATGCAGCCGTTTCTACCAGGAAGTAACTGAAACACACGTTGTGATTCAGTCGATATATTTAGTTACTGACTCAAAGTGAGATTAAGAATCAGACTGAAGGACACACGGTCTGGTGACCACAGCTGCCCCATAAATACACCTCTAACTAAAGTAAAGTCACACGTCTATGAAGCCTGTTCGCTCTCAGTCGGGTCGGTCCAGTCAGGGAGGACGAGATAATCTCTGTCCACTGTTTATCTCGGAGTTATTACAGCAGAGTAATTACCTCATTTCTGCACATGTCAGCAGAGGGAGTAACACAGCTTATTAGCAGTCAGTCACTGCAGCACTGTTACAATATGTCTGCCCCATTACTGCATCACTGCCCGACGCACAACAGCCCATCATTCAAAACTGCAAAACTGAAATATGATTGCATCCTGTGAGAGTTGGAGATAAACTCCAGCAGGCCGGCGCCGCACGGCCCGAACATTTTATACCTGTGGAGAAAAAAACAGTTTCCACCAGGCAGAGAACATGTCTGACAGGAAGAGGACACATTTTCACATTTAACAGCAAGAAGACCATCAAGTTAACACAATGAACTTTGTTTGTTTGTGTGTTTGTTTAGTTAGTTGTAATTAAAGTCAAACCTCATGTAGCTTTGTGTTAAAGCACTCTACATCGTCTCATCAGCACCAGAACCAACACCAACATGGAGCCAACTGGGCTCAGAAAAGCTTGTGAACAAGATGAACATCATCTGTGGGATTCATGACACAGTTCAACAGGATCAATACATCATCTGTCTCTCTTCATCACGACCAGACAAAGCTCTGATCAATAAGCTCCATGAGGGGAACATGACTGTTATAATCGCAGCACTGAGACTCAAGAGATGTGACAGGAAGGTCACCACTTCTTCTCCAAACCAGCAGAATGAGTCTTAGTGGGAAAAGTGAAAACTGCACCAAGAGCGACCTCTGTAAATATGAAGAAAGGTAACGAGGTGAGCGTCCACGCTGATGAACGGGAACCCACAGAAGGACAAACTTCTGTAAAGTGGACGAGTCTTAACGAACTTCAGAGACCCCATCAGCACCAGAGACCATCTGTCAGCGTGTCTCCGGTAAAATTGTGTTTTTTAATGTTTAATTTGCAGCCAAATATACGTCAGTTATTAAATTAGACCGTCTTAAAAAAGTGTCTCCTAAAGGGCGTCGATTAGTTTACACACAGAGGTCGACTACACAAACCAGTCCTATAATCACTCCTGAACCCCAAAATCAATCTGATTGATGAATCTGATCAGCTGTCAGTGATTCTATCAGATCAATCTAAAAGTGATCTGATGATATTAATGTTGTTATTGTTGTTGGAACGATCTTTAAAAGCATTCATCCTTCTCAGTGAATAAATAAAGATAACTCGTCCACTTCACTCAGACAGACTTCTGCAGGAGCTTATTAGCACTCTGCTCCCAACCAATCAGGAACCAGCGCTAATTTAACACTCTACTCGTTACCCATCTTTGGAAATGTCAAATTAAATCAATTAGATTCAAAACGCCTCGTCACATGTGAAGTTTAGACACAGATTGTGTTATTTCTGCTCCTCTAACAGGCTGAAACTCCCTCTGCGCTGAGATAAATATGTTCTTTATCTCATTTTAGCTTCTTCGCTGTAGCGGGAAAAAAACACTTAATTTTCACTTGTGAGTATGAAATGAACATCAGCCCAGCTGGCTCGTTAATTAAAGTTGTTAATAAATGATCCACACAAATGTAAAAACCATCTTCTGACGCGTTGAACCTTGAGAGGCACGAGGAGGAAGACGGCTCAGATCGCCGAAACATCTTTGAATCATCGACTCCGTCGTCTGAGTTGGAGAAGAGACGACTGACTGCAGAGTCCACTTCCTGCTCGCCGACGGCTGCAGATGAGGATCTAATAAAAGGCAGCCGAGAAAATGGCTTCACGTCTGTGTAATACATGGAGGTTAAATGGGAAGGAATTGGCTTTAGATTGAAGTGATTTGCGTGTTTTAGCCTGCAGTTCCACCGCTGCCGCTGCAATAATTGAATTACTTCAAAATTCAGAGCCGACTGCAGCAGTACTCACTCAACACACACACACACACACACACACACACACACACACACACACACACACACACACACTCACACACACACACACACACTCACAACAGGCGTTCCTTGGGAGATGCGTTCCTGCCTTCATCTCTTTCATGAGAGAGAGGCTTCAGAGGATAAGCGTGAGATCAAACACAGTACCGGTTAAACCACAGCAATTACACTCTCCACCTGAGGGAGGACGAGGGAAGAGTGAGGGGGAGGCAGGGGGAGGCAGGGGAGGCAGAGCGGGGGAGGGAGGACAGATAAAGAGGCAGTGTGTGAGAATAAGTGTAATGAGAACAGATTGTAGATCAGGAATTCAGAGCAGCGCTGAATTAAATGGCTTGTGGGAGACGGGGATAGTTCAGGTAATGTGTTTTAATACGATATGATTCGCAGGGGCCTCCAGTGTGTGTGTGTGTGTGTGTGTGTGTGCAGGTGTGTGTGTGCAGGTGTGTGTTTTGACCATCAGACTGTGAGCGTCCGTCCGTCTGACTGAATGTTTTCTGAGTGTGTCTGTGCGGACGGCAGCAGCTGGATGGACTCTTGTTTTGTTGACGGTGCACCGCAAATTAATTTGTGAAGAATGAATTAAACGCTGAGGAGGAACCTGACCGCAGCACACTGCTGATTCACATCAGTGTGTGTGTGTGTGTGTGTGTGTGTGTGTGTGTGTGCGTGTGTGTGTCTGTGTGTGTGTTATTCATACAATAACCGCAGCAGTAACAGCGTCGTGAACACTGAGCACTCAGACGACCTTCACATGAAGGATTTCTGCAAAGCAAAAGTGTTGGAATGAAACTTTTACCTTCAGAAACATGGAGTGAACGTTTAATTAAAGGAACAGTTCACATAAAAACTAACATTCAGTCATCGTGCTGAAAAACATCTCTGGAGCTTCACAATAAAACAGAGTTGCAGCATTCTGCCAAACACCTGAAGCAGCTGGGGACTTGATTTAAAACATCAGGTGTCTTCACAGCTCGTCTGCTGTGATCACACTCTCCTCGACGTGTGTTCGAGCTTGTGCACCCACTTCAGACGGGGTGCATGCTAACACTTTTAGCTCAGCAGCTACAGTGAAGATTTCAGCTTTAAAAAGGGTGTAAACATCTTTTCAAATCAATTTTTAAACACAGACACTCAAAGAATTCAAAGTCCGCAAACTGCCACGACTGTCCGGACATCAGCAACGTTCACGTCATCAGTCCACACAGTATGTGGGCTGATGAACATGTCTGGTACAATCATCCGGAGGTGGAGCGTCGCTCCTCCGGCACGATGATGCTAATA
>NC_133226.1:27924626-27952126 GCF_040436345.1 Pagrus major | reverse complement strand
GTAAAAAAAGACACGAGAAAAAGGAAACCAGCTGAACAGAAGATGCACGAGGGCGAACGTCTTTTTAATATCGCGGTCATCGTGAATATCAGGATACTGCGACTCCTCTGATGGGAACATTTACTCTGTGAGATACAGAGAAAACAAAGCTGAAAGGATCGAATAAACAGCTTCACCAACATGTTTTGTGAGAGTCCTCCAGACTCTGAGCTCCGAACTGCTCCCAGTGTTGTGAATGTGCGAGGAAGCATTGAGGAAAACAAACAGAGATCAGTTGTGACGGGGAGACCTGCTCCACTGACGGTCTGGATCCAGGAGCTTCCTCCTCATCTGAGAAACAGCAGCAGCTGCCACGCCGACGCTGGATTGGAGACAAAGGGAAGTTTTCTCTGAATGTTGTTGTGACTCAGTTTCACCCGAATCTGTCACCGTGATCTTTGCTCCGTGTTTGTTTCTGCGAGCTGCTGACATCCTGAGCGCCGGCACCCCGCCGTCTTTTAAGTCTTTACACCGAGGCGACTGCCGCTCCGGCTCGCCGTGCCAAAGTGTTCTGTCGACACACAGATCTGCTCGTGATGCCAAATAAAAGTCATTATAGATGTAGAAAATCCAACAGAGAAGTCATCCGGCTCTGCTCTTACATTTATTTACAGTCTGTATGAGGCACAAAGTGAATTAAGTAGCAGATTAGTAAAGAAACACAAGATGCAGTTGAGCCAGAGGATGAAGATGCACTGTGCAGCATTTCTACTGCTTCTTGTTAGGATTTGAGATTAGTGTCAGGACGTGTTTCATCTAAATGAACCTATTTGTGTTCAGTGATTAAACGCAGAGCTCCAGTTATAATCTGATCTTTGTGGATGTCTCTAAAATAACTAACTCTCACTAACGTCAGGGCGGAGAGAGAGAGAGAGAGATCCCGGCGATTCACACCTGGAGTCTCAAGTGACTGAATCAACCTTTCCAGCTTTATATGCAAATATTTTTTATATAAAGAAGGAAATGTCTTCATGAATAAGGTTTGCCACATGAACAAGAAGGCCTAAATAGTTAAGAATATGTTGTTTGCTGTTTTACTAAGTTTATAGTTAATACAGTTTCTCCTACAAGTCTCAAAATTGAGCGTTTTTTAAAAGAAGTCTGGTGACTTTTGTTCTCCAAAGCAGTAACCTCTGTTAGTTACCGTTTACTGGACTGGTAGAATTTCACACACACTTCACAACAACTGTGTGAAGTAGTCACAGCTGATGCTCATGATGTGTAACCAATATATAAACGGCCACATACAGGAAGACATAAAACATATGACCTCATGTTCACACACCGACCCAGATACTTTCATCCGGCAATAATTTTTCAGAACAGGTTCGATTTTCTGTGGTTTATATGAGTCCGTCAAAATCCCTCAGAGGTCACGTGTCTCTCCTGAGAGGAAGCTCTGCGTGGTGATCCAGGTGGATGTAGTCTGCATTTACCTGATGTCACAGTTTGGATTAATGATGTGTGTTTAGTGTGTGTAGAGAGCAGCAGCTCCTCACAGCTTCACAACAGCCTCGTTACTTTAGTTTGATGCATCTGGTTTGATCGGATCATCAAAGACGTAAAAGACGTGAACAGACAGAGAGGGAGGCTGAATGGGGAGAAAAGGCGTGTTAGTGTCTCGTATCTGCAGAGAGTTTCTTATTTTCTCTTTTTGTTGCTGCTCGGGACGCTTTACCAACCCAACATGTGGCTGTTTGACGTCCTGGGAATGAGACTCAACCATCAACTATCTTTGTGGTGCGTTCAGGAACAGCTGGGACAAATCCTGCTGACTCTACCTTTAACTTTAATAGTCTTTGAATTATATTAATATGACGCGAGCTTCAGTTAGCTTTGACCACAAATGTCCTTCAGAGGGAGACTTTTTACTCTGATACTCTGAGTACATGTCAGAGCCTGTACTCGATTACTTTTACTGGAGTAAAGAAGTTGAATAAGTACTTCTACTTTTACCAGAGTCTGTTTTTACACGAGTATCTGAACTTCTGCTGCAGGACAGACTCTGTGGACTTTTGACACCTCTGCATTTAAATACATGAACCCGAGTCAGTGTTGAGCTACTGATGGAGGTATTTACTCACTGAAAACGACCCCGCTATGCTTTTACTCTCAGAAAGCCGCGGACAAGATGCCGAGGTAATTGCTCGACCTACTTTCGTTGCTACTTTTAGAGTTTGAGCTGCAACAAACTGGCTGTCAGAGCCCGAGGCCAAATCTCCAGGAACCAATTAGGCACCTTAAAGCAAAATAAAGCTGCACTTACCAAAATGTCAAATACAAACAAAAACACAGGAGAAATGGAAAATTACTGTCTCAACCTTAAAGGAGAGCAACAGCAAACTCATGTCAGAACCAGTTCTCAGATAAACATATTAGAAAACTCTTTAATGATCCCAGCAACCATCGAATAATAATATTTTTCACCGTGTCCACAATCATAGAAACACCAGCTGAGGATGATGTGGATGTAATGAGCTCTGCAGGTGTTCAGTCATAAACCAAAGTACTGTTCACATTTAAACCTGATGGTGGCGCTCAATCAACAGTCAGAGGATCACCAGAGTTATTACAGTTCATCCTGAGGGGAACATGAACGTCTGAATCACGATCCATCACACAGTCGCTCACATATTTCCCTCAAATATCAACAATAGAAACAACAGAAATGATTTCCAGAGCTTGTTGGCCCGAGCCCGGTGCCGGTGGGTTCATCCTCTGTGGTGCATGAATGTGCAGAGAAAACCTTTTAAATTCAGTTGTTTTCTTGTTTACAGGTGGAAACTGTGACTTGATGGTGATGCAAGAGAAAGCAACAGTTCATCCTCTGGTCGACTCTGCACCGATGATTACAATCGAATAATAAAATATATAAAGGACCATTCTGCAAAATGACTTCTTTGACTTCACTTCAGTATATTTAAATGCTCGTACTCGTGTACTTTTACTGAAGTAAAACTAAAAGTCTTACTTACTTGTACTTCTACACGGTGGTGTTCTGACCGACCTGCTGCAGGATCGTGCACAAACTCCACATTAACTTCAGCTTTTTAATGTTTAACTGCTCTGAATCCAAGAAAGTTTGCCTGGCTGCGAGGAGGAGAAGCTTCAAGGTGAAGCTGATGGACACAAAGTTGGTTCAAATTTGATCCCATTTTCAGATACACAGGTCCATCTCCCGCATACTGAATGACTGTATATCTACTTATTTCTGTCTTGATGTCGGTGCCAGGTGAGCCGGCGTTCTTCTGCGGGGACGGTTCAGGCTGGAGGAGGAAGTTTAAATTTGGTCGACTTTCCTGTCTCCTACCTCCAGGCAGCCCGGTGTCTGATTTGACTGGTCTATTTCTGGCTTTCAGCGTTCAAGGACACAGCACAGTGTGTGTGTGTGTGTGTGTGTGTGTGTGTGTGTGTGTGTGTGTGTGTGTGTGTGTGTGAGAGAGAGAGAGAGAGAGGGATGGACAGAGGGAGCACTGAAACAGCAGGTAGACTATCGTCTGTGTGGTGCTGGAGCAGCAAACGTAATTTTACAGTTTACAGGAAGAGTTCTGAGTCCAGAAATAAGTTTTGCAGTAACAGAATATTGATTCGACACTTCTGAGGGCCCGGGTCCACAAAGTGTTTTATTCTGAGCGCCAGCGTCTGTTTTCAGTTGTTTCCTCTGAGGACTGAGTGTCTGCGGCAGCGTCTTTTGTCGGAGCGCTGCATCATCTTTGTGTGTCCGCTCAGAGCGCTTCAGTTTGAAAATCTCTGAACTCTTCAGAAAGAAGCTTTAGGCGCCGCTGTTGCTTTGTTTCAGGCAGCCAATCATATGTGAGATCTGCCGGGACTCGTCATGCGTGCGGCCCAGAAAGCATTTTCCCCACAGAGCGCCGTTTAAAAGAGACGTCTGTAAAACTGCTGGCGGGACACCAAGAACTCGATTATGACTCGTATTATGAATTTTTGATCGATGGAGGTTTTATATTTATAAATCAGTTTGATCAGTTTGATTAGGCGCCATCTTTGTATCTGGTATCTACATAAATCTAAGATCCTGAGCTTCATCAGACCGAATGTTGCCGGTGAGCGCTGTCCTCTGATCACCCAACATCAGTCACACACCGACCGTGGCGTTAGCAGCTGTCAATCAAAACCAACGAGCAGCGCGCAAACGCTTCATGTCAGTGCTTCAGGACGGACCAGCAGCACTATGTGCACACGGGTTTGGTGTCATGAAGCAAGACACAAAATGGCGGCTGTCAAGTGGCAAACTGAAATAAGAACGATGTCACGTAGTAACAGAATGATGATTCACATTTGATCAGCACTGTGTGAATTCACACTCTGAGTGTTGTGAGCAGCGCCGGAGCTGTTTATGTTCAAACCAGGAACGTAAATAACTTATTTATTTCTCTGAACCTCACCAAGTGGTTTCAAAGCCTCAGTGGAACCAAACTACGACTGTTTCACGTTGACCAAGTGATAACGAACGTCTCTCCAACTGTCACACAGTATACGTCACTGACAATCAGCTGTTCAGTCGTTTGAGTTGGAGGACATGTTGGACAGAAACCTGACTGATTATTTCCTATAACATCTGATTCATGTTGTTATGGTTCTGTTTGGACTCACAGATTTTAGTGACAGAAGGATGTTGGTGTTTGTGAAGTGAGCTGCGGTGCTGAGGATCGGACCTGTGTGGCTCGCTTCCTTTACAGCCTCCAGCCAGGAGTCACATTTAACCTCCAAACAAATATTATTCCATAAACACGATTCCTCGGAGGCGACTCTAAACTGATTGTGGGTGTGACGGAGATGGTAAAGGTTGCTGCGGCTGGAGATAAAGAGCGAGTCTCAACGAGCGGCTCTCTGTGGTATTTTTAAGCTTGTATTTTTCTGCTGCTCGGTCTTTTGGTCATTCAGGCTTCACTTTTAATTCCCACGTTCATTGTCTGTAGCTCGGGGCTGCAGACGTCCACACAGGAGCCCTGCAGATAAAGTTGGTTAATCTGTCACCTCTGATAATAGACCCTGTAAGCAATTGTTCTCGAACACGTAGCAGTTGACATTTTCATTTCAAACGTCCCGACTCTTCCTCCCCCTCCACCTTATTTACCTCAGAAAACCACAAAAGAAGAAGCGCCTGCGTCATTAACCTGCCAGTCAGCCGGCTGCTAATTGTTGAGCTGTGCAGCTAAAATAATCAGGTGTGTGTTTGGAGCGACACCACGGAGGAGATGCTCTCTGCATAGGTGGAGGCAGTTGTCACAACGTTAGCGAGCTGCTGTAAATGAGACAGGAAGAGATAACGACAAACATTAAGGGACATTTCCAGGCGAGCTGGAAGTTAAACACCGGTTCAAACATTGTCAGGGCGAGCTGCATGTGTCACAGAGAACAAGTCTCAGCTCTTCACCTGTTAAAATGAGAAACAGCAGCTCGTATCAGCTGTTGTCACTCTGGTTCCTCTTCCCTCAGCACTCCGGATCAGACCAGAACCATCGCACAGAGACCTTTGAGATGGTCTTTGTCCCAGACAAACTCTGGAGCAGTTTGTAGCACAATTTTAAAGAGGAAATTCAGTCTGGCGTTAAAGCCCTTCTACACAAAGTCCATTTATTTCTCCTAATGCGTTTTTTTTATCCGTCATGTGAGAAAAAACACAATCCAGAGAAACTCTGCACACTGAGGCTGATGAGTTTATTATCCCATTAATTAAATTCACAATATGAAACAAAATGTAGTCGTAAAGCAGAAAAGATGACTTTGACCAGAGGAGTCAACAGTCCACAGGCTGTCCTCCTGTAGAAGTTCAGACACTCGTGTAAAAACAGACTCTGGTAAAAGTAGAAGTACTGATTCAGCTTCTTTACTCCAGTAAAAGTAATAGAGTACAGGCTCTGAAATGTACTCAGAGTATCAGAGTAAAAAGTCAAATAACAATAATCCATAATTCTCCTCAGATGCATCAAACTAAAGTAACGAGGCTGTTTTGAAGCTGTGAGGAGGAGAAAGTTCAGGTGTTTGTGTTCAGATGTAGAGAGGGAAAGTCTCAGAGATACTCAGGTACAGCACAGATACCTGAAACATCTGCTGAAGTACAGTAACTAAGTATCTGTACTTTGTTACTTCCCACCTCTGGTTAAATGTAGAAGTTGTGGTACGGACTACTGTTTGTTCTGTTAATCGTTCAAAATCTTATCTTAATGTCATCTGATGTAAACGTTCCTGTCTTTTACCACAGAGCAGTGACAGGACGATACATAGAAAAAGCTTCACTACAGTGATAATAAACTGAGGTGACATTTTGGTTTTGGAGCCAGAAGTGACCATATTAGGACGAGAGAGGAGCTTTATCGTCTTTTTTACTGTAAGTGTGACGTAAACATTGAAAACATGCTGCACTGAAGACTTGAAACGAGTGATTGAGCCTCTAAACTATCCGGGAAACTGTTCCCTGTTTTGAACGTGTCTGCTCTTTTCAAAACTGTTTCCAAGGACGAATTCCCAGATGGTTCTGTGTAACAAACCATCTGCTGCACCAGGTCATTTTTAATGTGTCCAATTAAAAGTGCACTTTATAAAACAGTTGATTGTTGAGTCTTGAACTTTTGGTTGATGTCTGGTCCGACCTGCCAACACAAGGCGTCATTAATTCATTACCTGGATACGACGCTCGATAATCAGCCGTCGTTCTCTGGACCTTTAAATGAAAAGTAGCCTGATCGGAAGTCAAAACCATTTAATGACAAAAACACCGAAATACATGTTTGTGTATGGAGATCTCTCCGGTCTGAAGACGAATCCACACGTGCATGAGAAATAACCTCCATCCAGACTAACACACCTGACAAACGGAAGGAGATCAGGGTCATTGTAAGTAAAAACAGGACAATGACTTCTGACTCTTTTCTCAGACTTCTGACTCTAAACTCAGAATTCAGACTTCATTTCTTTGTCTGTGATTCTGAAATTAAAGTCAGAATTGTGGAAAAAAGAAGCTGAGCACGTGCGTGTCGCTGTAAACAGGAAGCAGACTGTTACCTCCGGTCGGCTGAACGCAGCAGAGAAACATGACGCCTCTGCACAGAACCTTCTTGGATGAAAACATTGTCAGCAGCTGTTTTTGTCTCTTTTCTATCGCCACCCTGCAGGAAGCAGTTTACATGTTAACAGAAAGCTTCATTTTAAGAAATACCCTTGCACGTCTGAGCTGATTAATCCCTCTGTATCTGCTCTCACTGAGTCAGAGTTCGTGGTTATTGAAGCTGCTTCCTGACTGAGCTGTCGTGTTAATTTTCATTAGCCGTCGGGCTGCAGAGGCGATGCACCTGTTGACTCTCTGTCACTGAGCTCAGTAATTAGCTGATAGATTTGCTTTGACAGACAAATTAGTGTGTTGTGCGTGTTGACAGACTTGTGTTTTCGCTGTGTTGACAGAGTACTGTCCACACGCCACCGTGGCTCCCAGCATGCACTCTGCTTCACACTGAAACTGATTGCGGGCTGTCAGCTCCGCTCGTGTCTCTCTCTGAACGTCTCTCGCCGAGCTGTCGGAGCCGCTGATGTCTCTGTCTGACAGCGCCGCCCCTCTTTTTACTCTCCCTCCCTCCCTGACTCACTTTCACATCCGATGATCCTCCTCCTCATCAGCCCCACGATCAATAAAACTAGTCAGTCTTGACAAATTCATTTGTTGGTAAGTGGTGTGCAGCCTCGGGGCTTCAGCTCTCCAACGAGCAGATCATCACTCTCAGACTGAGAGGCTTCAGCTGGATCCTCTGTGACCGGGCCTCCCCGGAGTTTGTGACATTCAAAGTTCAGCAGCACAAACGCATCAGATAAATATTCAGTACTCGTGGACCCGCTCATTATAAATAAAATACTGCTGCTGGGTCAGGACAGCAGATGATGATTAAATGGCTGCACACTGACCTGACATGGTGATCAATCATCAAACTACATGCATGTAGACACTGACCCATTCAGACATGCAGCTTATAAAGAAGTCCAACGGTCCTGAGCTGATCCGCTCAGCTACCCGGGCCTTCGATTCTTCTTCTTGGGATTTCAAGCTGTTGGTTCTGGAGGTTGTTGTTTGGCTGCATCTGAATCGTGATGTTCTGTTGTTTGTTCGTGTAAAATCAGTACTGTTCGCACTGATTTTGTGAAGCTCATACTGGACACGTCCTCTGGACATCATGACCTTCATGAGCAGGTCCTCCTTTTGTTTGTATCTTCTGATTGTGCTTCAAAACTTTAATATTTAATGTTGAATCACCAACAAATAATTTATGTATAATGTAGTTTTACTTATACTTCTGATACTTAAGTCAATTTAATATCAGATATTTACTCAAGTATTATTTGTATGGGTGACAACATTATAATATTACAACACAGTATCTTTACTTTTCTCAGGTATGGTCGTCATCGTCTGGTGACAGTACAGTTTGACATTGATTATTTCCACCCAAAGCAGTTAAGCAACAGCTTTTACTGGTGTACGGCAACACCACTCGGACAAACCACAAACAGAACTGCAGTACATCTTAATACAAGAGCCGGTAGTAAAAATATATGCTATTATTTACGGCCTTGATGTGTCCATAAAGGACGGGTGTCGGACATTTTTTATGTTGTTTATTAACGTTAAAACACAGTTAGGCTTCGGTGATGGCCACCATGTCATGAAATTATTTAAATTGAAATCAATTTACAGCATCTTAAACACCAACATACACATGTGATGATTTGGTTTTGCAGCTGTGGTGCCACAGTGACACTCGTTCTTTAACCACAGTGAATTTTCACAAACGTGAGCAGAATGACAAGTTGAATTTCTTCCAAAAAACTCCTTCCTGGGAGCTAAACGTGTTGCTTAATACCTGGACTGGCTTCACTGTCACATGGGTCCAGATTAGTTTTTAAATCCTGCTGAGATTAGATTAGAAAAGAGAAAAGGTAGAAATACTGGATGAGAGGAGGAGCTCAGCTGTCCACCACGTTCATCTGATATATACATCAGTGTTAATCCTGTTGGCCTGGTGTCACAGCGAGGCCTCGTCTAAAGGAAACACAGCTAAACTCACCTCGCAATGAGATTAAATACGTTTCTTCAACACCAAGTCACCAAACACCAGTCAGGTCAGTCAGTCGGCTGGTCGGTTGGTTGGTTGGTTGGTTACTTTCTTGGTTGGTTGGTTGGCTGGTTCGTTTCTTGGTTGGTTGGTTGGTTGGTTGGTCAGATGGTTGGTTGGTTGGTTGGTTGGTTGGTTGGTTGGTTGGTTGGTTTCTTGGTTAGTTGGTTGGTTGGTTAGTTTCTTGGTTGGATGGTTGGTTGGTTGGTTGGTTGGTTGATTGGTTGGTTGGTTGGTTGGCTGATTCATTCTTTTTATTCTTGGACAGATTCACAAAATAAAAATTGAGACATGACACAGAATAAAGAATCAAGTGAAAGAATAAAATATCCTATTATCCCTAACTCATTTTGAAAAGTGTAATTTTTGGCCATGAACTGTGAATATCATTGACACTGATGTGTGTTTTGTTTCCAGCACCATTTGTTGTCTCTCACTTTAGGTTCATACTGTTTGGCTTTGTTTAACTGAAAGGATTCATTTTCTCTTCTTTGCCGTTCTGTTTCTAAGTGCATCATTTATTGTGGGTCTTTTATTGAATTTATTCATCAGTTGATTTATTATATAAAAATATTGTTATTTAATTTAATAGTTCATTGTGTTCCTGAGCTCGCGTGTCAGTGTTATTATTGTTGTCTTTCATATCTCATCTGTTTGAGAAAAATGTAATTCTACCTGAATTATATCGTGTTTGTTTTTTCATTTTCTTTTCATATTATTGTTTCATTCCAGTAAATATTGTAAGCACATGTTAATTTATAAAAACTAATCCTGTTAGACAAACAAAGTCTTCAGCTTTTCAATGTTTCCATTCACTTCTTTTTGTCTGGAGACGGAGAAAGTTGACTTTTATTTTTTACTCACAGTCGTGGAAGTCAAATCCAGACGCAGTCAGCTGGAGCGGTGGTGTTTTATCGGTGTGGATGTTGGTGGCCAAGTAGTCATGATGTCATGGTGATGTGGTGCGGCGTTGTGTGTTTGGCTGCCACGGAGGCTTACGTCTCCGACTGGGCTCCGATCCAGAAAACACTGCAGCCTCTATTACTGCTGATACACACACACACACACACACACATACATACATACATATGGGCACACACACAAACACCAGCACACACACACACACACACAGACACATTTACATTTGCAGTGGCGTGCTGATGATGACTTGTGTGGCCACAGATATAAACGTCACCGCTTCTCCTTGTTTCACCTTCCATGTCTGCAGCAGCAGAGGGCGAGAGACACAGCAGCAGACAGAGGGAGAGAGAGAGAGTTTACCAGCTTCCTCCTCAACATGTGAGGTCGAGCAGGCGGCAGCCATGATGCCAGAGAGTAAAGTCTGTTCCTGCAACATAAATCCAGATCTGAGACGTCATCCAGCAGGTTTCTTCAGGTTTTTACAGACTCCATGACCTCCTCACACGCAGACCAAATATTTCAGTCCTGTCTGATTTGGTGACGCCTGTAGTTACTGTTAACGAAGGGCCATCCACACCACCAACCATCACTATGACGATGAGGATGTGAGCGTCCACACTGATGAAACATAACGCTCTGTCCACAGCGGCGCCAAGCCGAGTACAGATACTGGAGTCAAGAAGATGAATCAGTACTTCTACTTTGACCTCAGTCTTTTTGTACACATCAGCGGTAAATTAAATGAACTCAGCTGAGTGTAATGTCTTCTTGTCTGAACGTAAACCCCGGCCCTGTAATCGAGTCTGCAGCTGCCTCTCATTTATAGACGTTGTATTTGGTTAACGTACGCATTATTTTATGTGGTAGATT
Organism: Pagrus major; assembly: GCF_040436345.1. Classification (NCBI taxonomy): domain Eukaryota; kingdom Metazoa; phylum Chordata; class Actinopteri; order Spariformes; family Sparidae; genus Pagrus; species Pagrus major. The sequence continues at coordinate 27,941,174 of NC_133226.1, read as the reverse complement.
CTCAGATTCGTACATTCTGTTTGCGTAATTTCCTTTTCTTACATGTTGTATGAGCGCTGTTAGAGCCTGAGCACTAAGAATTTATCGACCAAAGACTTCTTCACCGTCATCGCTGTGCATTAAAGAAGATAAAATACTGAACGTGAAATTAAAATTGTGCTGTGCAGAACGGTCCAACATACAAACATCGTTACAGACCTGCAGAGAAGAAGCTGAGCCATCACCAACACTTCAGTCCAGCGCTGAAACTGTACTGAGACCTGTAAAGTCTTCAGGCTGGGTGTGGGCTCTCGTTACATGTCCTCATACGTGTCCTCATACGTGTCCTCATACGTGTCCTCATACGTGTCCTTGGCGGGAACATAGACACTTTCATTAACAACGTTCAGAGCTGCACACTTGGAAACCTGGAAACCTTCTATGAATGATTGAGCATTTGAAACAGCAGATGAATCACTAACTCGCTTCATGAAGGCTTATTAGAAAGTGAGAAACCTCAGTCTGACTTTATTATCACATCTTCCTCAGTAGATCTATGACAGAAGTAGGACACCAGCCATGTAGCCTGGCTGTTCTTATTAATGGCTAATAAATTATATATAAAACACAGTAAATGATTTGTTAAACATTAATAATAGGGAGCCAGGAATGTGCCACCAGTTTGATTACGTTTTATTTTTTCTTTATACGCATTTTACACTGTAACTGATTACAATTAAATGAAACATGATTAAAATCAGAGTATAAAAAACAAAAACAAATATTTGTCATTTAAAAATGTAATTCTCTTTTACTTTAAAGGTCCCATATAATGAAAAACTCACTTTTTCTGGGATTTGGGTTATTTTGGGTCTATGGTGCCACACGCATAAAAACTTTCACCATCCATGATTTTTTAGTGAGCTACAGATTTCTGACGGTGTCTTGCCTGCAGTTTCCAGATGAGCGAGTCAAATTTGGCTTCGGTCACCGACGTCATTGACCAATCATTTGAATATTCCCACCCACCAGGTACAGCATCACCGTCTCGGAGATCCGCCATTACGCTATCGAAAGCACCATGTGAAAGCACAACGAGAAGTGTTCTGTTGTTGGTTGTAAAAATCAACATAAGTGCCGATATCCTGTCCCAGCTACAGAAGAGCAGAAGAGACAGCGGTTGCGTTTCATTGTTAACGACAACGTGCCGGCTACGGTTCCTGTCAGTCTGTGTGTGCTAACCACTTCACATCGGACTGCTTCAGTAACGAGGGTCAGTGTCGAGGCAAAGCTGGCTTTGTACTGACCCTCGTAAAAGGATCAGTCCCAACCATACGGGACCCAGCAGCTGCACCCGAGCCACAGGTAAGTGTCGCCACGTGTTGAAAGTATTTACAGTTGCCTACGAGTATGGTGAAGTCAGCTTGAAATTGGCTAACTAGTTAGCTCCACTTGGTCCGCTATGCAACGGCGTTTGAAGCGAGTTTAATGTTAATAATATTACGAGGGAGCCTGGTTGTCACAGTAAAAAGTCTGGAAACGTGCAGACTGGAGACAGAGACTGTGCGAACAGTGTCCAAGAGTTTGGAGACTGTGTTGGAGACAAACACAGCTTTCGCTAGCTGTTTTTAGATGTTACCTGTTGCAGGTCAGCGGGGGATGGGAGCCAGCTGGTTGTGTTGGGGATCCTGCTGCAGCCGCAGAGTCTGTGTTTTTCTGAGCCTCTCCTTCTGGGTCCGGTTCTGGGTCAAACTGGTACGGGTGAACGACAGCATCTCGGCGAGCCATAGCGATACATCCACCGTAAACATTAGCACATGCTACCGCTAGCGTCAGCGGCATCCTCTCCCTGAGAGGGGCGTGTAGCAGGACAAGGTTTGTGAGCCAACACACCGTTGGTATCACGTAGTATCTGTGTTTCACCAGCGTTAGCAACGTTAGCTAGTGCAACAAACTTTTAGATTTAAAGTTTATTTTATTCCATTCACTGATGTTTCATCCTGTCAAACTTCATCTCACAATTCAATTATTGAAATCTTTGTCATTTACAGATAGTTTCCATTTTGCTACTAAGTAAAGATAACGATAAGAATTAGAAAATGATCCTTTTTGTTTTATTTCTCCATCATTAAATGTAGACTAATTTCAATATTCACGTCATAAAATCATTTTTTTTAACGAATCAGTGGATTCATTTGTCTTAATTAAACACAGTAAAAGTGTATAATCACTCTCACCACAGGCTCCTCACAGTGCACTGCCAGTGTTCCTGATCAGAAATCAGTGCTGCAGTTTTCTTACTCAGAGTATCGTCTTTCCGATGTAAATGTCACCGTACCGCCGTCCACGTGAGCGCAGCCAGTGAATGACCACAGCTCACAGCGATGGCCGACGCAGCGCTCTGTGCCGGGAGAAGAAAGAGACGAAGAGGAAGTAAAGAGAGGAGAGAGGAGGAAGGAGAGTGTCAGGTATCAGTCAGAAAGCTCTTTATTTCCAGCATCCTCTGATCAGTGACCCTGATAAAGTACATGCTCATGCAAGCACTCACACACACGCACACACACACACACACACGCACACGCACACACACGCACACACACACACACAAACACGCACACACACACACGTGCACACACACACACACACACGCACACACACACACACACACACACACACACACAAACAGAGGTGATATTTTCAATTATATTGTTTCAAAAGCTGCAAAGCAAACAGTTCTGGCTCTGTGAGGCAGCGTTTCAACTGTTCCCTGTCCCAGCCCCCGTACTGTCGCCCCTAATGTTCCCTGTGGGCTGAAACAACACAGAACACACACATAAAATAAATGTCAGTACATGTGCTGCCACATCAGAGCCTCCCCAGCTCCGGTCTCATCCCTGTTTTTATTAGATCCTCACCTCTGCAGGGGGAGAAGAAATGAGGATGCAGCCGACGCAGCAGCTCAGCAGAGCGATCTTAGGAATGCGTTAGTAGTTTAAAGTTCACCCGAATCAGAAAATTGAAGTAGCTGGAGACAACCGAAAAAACATCAAATGGCTCCTTACAGCTTCATTTGAGAAGATGTTGTTTACACCTTGCTGAGCTAAAATCTTTACTGTAGCTGTGAAGCTAAAAGCGTTAGTGGGTGCACGAGCTCAGCCGCACGTCGAAGGTCTAAATAACTTCATCTCTTTAACATGCACTGACGTGTATTTAATTCTAAGAACTAAAATGTATTCTATAATCTGCATTTTAAAGCTGCACTTCCACAACGCTGGGAGTCTCGTTAGGCAGATACATTATTCACACACGGTGACTGATGGGAAAAGAAACACTCAAACACAATTAGCAGTGAGTCACAGCAGGACGTTCTCCTCTCCGAGCCCTCAGCAGACAGCAGCAGCAGAGAAACAAAAGACAACTGGAAGACACAGGAACAGGTTGCACTGATTGCCTCCATACTGCCTGATGATTACGGTGAAAAGGTCAGTTTGTCACTTACGTAAAAGTATATTTGATTATATTACATTATATTAAATGTGATAGGAACGGAAACCATAAGAAGTTAGAGAAACAAAATACTTTTTGTCTGTTTTTGCATTCGCACAGCTGAGATTCACCACAGTTCCAGCTGATTTGATGAAGAGGATGACGTCACTCATTCACAGGATTACCAAGAAAGGAGAGGTTACGCAACATCAGACATTAAACTCACGTTTGTTGAAGTCTCCTGCAGAGATGAACTGATGCTGTCAGTCTGTGTTGAGCTGTGAAAGAAGTTGGTGTCGCAGAACAAACTTTTCAAGTGTTTCTTTAATCAGATCAGACGTGTGACTCTGTACATGTTTTTCTGTCCTGGTGACTGACTGAAGTCCTGGCTCACTCCCCGTTCATTTAAATAGGAGCCTGTTCTGGTTACCCTGAAATAACTGCCTGGAGGCGTTGTCAAGATGGCTGCCGAGTGCCAAGTCCTGTCTCAATGGACTTCGGTGCAGGTTTCCTCTCAGAGTGTGACAGCAGATTGTAATGTGACACTTCTGAAGGTCCTCAAAAAGTCTGGAAATGTCTTAATTTCAAGATTATAAATATCAGGCTTTGGAAATCATTAGACTTACAGTAAGTTTGTGAGTTTTTTTGCCACAAAGATTTTTTATCAAATTTCATTTGTGCAACTTTTAATTTCCTTTTCTCTTCTGGATGAAAGTCCACAGTTCTGATGTTAGAAATCTTTAACCTGTGAGTGAAAAGAAGACAACACCTGCACACTGACTCAGCGCCACCGAGGTTTAATAGAGATGTTTCAGTCACACTCGGAGCTTCACCAGGTCAAACTGTTTTGTATGAACCACACCTGTACGTATACATCGTGCACACCAACAGGCTCAGTGATGGCAGGTGTCCTGAGTGACCAACGTTCAAAACATCCAAAAACAACTTGCTGCAGAGGAAAAGATTCATGAGGAACAATAAAAACACTAAGCCATACATCAAATATCAAACATACATCTTACACATAAATAACACTTACATCAAATTCATCATCATCATCTGACTACATCTGCAAAAATGTTAAAGTTAGGCTACATGAGAGAGAGAGAGAGAGAGAGAGAGAGAAGTCAATATGATGAAATCACGTCCAGAACTGGCTTCATCTTTCTATGAATGCAAAAATCACAAACGGGAAGAAAAACTGTGGGATTTTTTAAGTTTTCTTTTACAGAGTTAGGAGAGTCGTTGTAACGCTCAGATAATGATTTTAGAGAAAATGTTTGATCTCATACTTCATGAACACCTCCAGGTGTGAGAGTCTGGAGAGAAAAGATGTGAAAACTTTCTCTTCTCTTCAAATCGTTAACCTTCCACTGAACCTCAAACTCCAGCACCATCATCATCATCATCGTCGCAGTGTTGTTTCCTCAGCGATCTCCAGAGGAAACTCATGAACACTCAACATGTTTTCAGAATGTAGATTAACCCAACTCCAACATGTATACTCACCTTTATACTTACCTGCAACGCTTGAATATGAAAAAGATGATTTGTCGAAAAATGATCTGAAATATGTCTTTAAAAGCATAAAATGTAAATGTCTGATACCTGGAGACACTCGGCCTGAAAGATAAAACCCCAGAGATCCAGAAGACCAAACACACACAGTCTGGTTAAGATCCTCACATAGCCACGACTAAGAAAACACAGAATTTATCTACTAATATGAAATCCTGGACAATTCAATTCAACAAAGGCTCAGTGAGCTGGCAGAGAAACTTTGGAGGTCCACCAGGAAGCTTCTTTAACATCCTGAAGCTGAGCCAGCGTGAAAATAAAACTGTGCCGTGGAGGTTTTAACGTTCGACAAGGTTTCTCACATTTATCCTCCTGGACCGACGGATGGAGCCGGACGTGTGAAGTGACGGAGCAGCTCGTCTCTGAGGGGAGCAGCTCCACCGGATGAAATCATTTCCTCTCCTGTTCATTTTGATTGGTTTCACTAATCAGAACAAACTTGCCACCGATACAAATGCAAATTTATGGGAGAAAATGATTTGTAGATGCCAACATTCTTAATGAGAGCTCACAAGTCACCTCTGTGAGACGGACCTGTGGTCTCTGAGAGGCTGAAGAAAGCCCCTCATTAACACTCATGTGGTACCAGAGGCTCGTCTAATTGATGTGCACGCATTCACTCATCCATCAATCCATTTCTGGCTGCATCCCGGGTCCAGACGTCCTTCCAAACCAAGTCCGCCAGCTCCTCTGTGGGAATTTGGAGGCACTCTCAGGCCAGATGGGATGTGTAATTGATTATTTTGTCAGTGTTGTATGTTTTTTATCTCGCCTCGCTGCACAAATTGATCTGAATCCCTCCACGTGGCTCTGAGTCTGCAGCAGGGTCACACAGACAGGCTGCTGGTAGTGAAACAGCGCTGCAGCGAGGACAGGAACTTGTTTTACAAGAAAAGCGGACGTGTCACACAAAACCATGTTCCTGTGCAGAGAATCACACTGAGGGAAACAAGCTGCGGAGAGAGACACCCAAACTCTTCCTGCCTACTAAAGATGGCTAACTCACCTAGCTAGTCTTCAGTGGCTTTAAACACTGAACTCAGTGCATCACTGGAGGCCAGACACGTAGCCGACTGCAGTACACTGAAGCACCCACTCAGGATTAGCACCAAAAACAAGAGAGGCTAAATAATAAAGTGGCCAGCTCTTGAACTTTCCCCGGTGGCTATCGAGGCTCAGAACAACATAACACAACTTACCATGCAGCAACAACAACAGATGATCTACACCTTCACCTCGTGGACGATCAATCCCAGACAACCCCCACATAATTATTACGACCAGGGCGGAGGGAGAACATGACAGTGAGACTCCCTCCAGCAGCTCCAGAGAAACACCAGCAACAACCATTTCTAAAAGTTTTAATTAAAAACACAGAAACTAAAATGCTGGCAGTCCAGCTCAAGTGGAGAGAAGAGGAGCCGGCCTGAAGACTGCTGGCTCGTCGGCTGGAACCAATCAGCTCCCTCTGACATTCACACACCTGCAGCCAATCACACACACTCAGGTAACACAGAGAGATTTAAACACATACATTTATAAAAATGTTCACATGACCTCTGGGGTCGTAACAAAATGTAGAAAACAATAATAAAAATTAAAAAATCAAATGTCTCCATACAGCTCGTCTGCTGTAATCCAAGTCTGCAGAAGCCCTGAGGTCACAAACTGATCACCACGGCGCAGTGGTCAGTGCCGTTGCACCACAACAAGAAGGACCGGGGTTTGAGACTGGGCAGGGCCCTTCCCTGTGCCTGTGTGGGTCCTCTCCAGGTATGCCAGCTTCCTCCCACAATCCAAAGACATGCAAAAGTTAGGTTAATCGGCTGGCGGTTTGTCCCTGTGCTGAACTGGTGACTTATCCAGGGTGAACCCTGCCGTCGCCCAATGTCAGCTGGGTTTGGCTCCAGCCCCCTGTGACCCTGAACAGGATAAGCGGTTTCAGATAATGGATGGATGTTCTTTAAGGGTCATGCTTGCTGCCCAGGATGTTAAATCATGCATATTTTTAGTTTTCTGTTTTATCATCAACAAGTCCTCCCACTCTCTGACCCGTCCACTGTGTAGTTATTAGAGAGAAACACACTCCAGACACCAGCATATGACTAGCATCTGCATATTACAAGAGAAAACAGCTACATCAGCAAAACTGGAGTGGAGGCAGCGAACACACACACACAAAAACACACATATACAGCTAATTCAGCAGCTTCGCCCTCTCGTCAGTGTGAAGTAGAAAATGAGGTCAAGGGAGACACATCCACACAGGACGAGTGGGGAGAGTAAAAAGGACGAGATGTTCAGGCGCAGGTGGAGAACGGCTCGTCGAACAACAGATGAGAAATTTCAAAAGGTGCGTGAGAAGGTGATGGAGGGGGAGGAGAGGAAGGAGGGAATGGGAGGAGGTTGGCATTAGTCATTCTGTCGCTATTAATTGGACTGCAATTACATGGCTTTTGGCCTTCTTAGCACTCCTTTAGATAGAGCGTCAGGCCCATCCATCAAACTGTTTGTCCAAGTGTGGATACAGGCTGCTGTGTGTGTGTGTGTGTGTGTGTGTGTGTGTGTGTGTGTGTGTCTGTGTGTGTCTGTGTGTGTGTGTGTGTGCAGACAGAGGCAGAGAAATCAAGTTAGCGGTGTTAAAGATGAGAGAAACGCTGGAAAGAGAATAAAGAGGAAAGAATTGTAGAGACTAAGAGGCTGTTCACACGTCATGTTATCACCTGTGATAAGGTAAGTGCTCTAAGCTCAGGTGTGATGCTCCCATGATGCATCACGGACGATGGAGGAAATTCTTCTCTGTCTGATCTCCATGTGGTTCACTGTGATGTAAATGACGTTTGGTCTGTTACGCTGTCCATGTCAGCAGCAGATGTTTGTGAACACACCGTCTGTTTCGACTGATCCAACCACTGAACCAGTAACCACATCACCAGACTCCATTAACAAATGTAGTGATTTTAAGAGTTGTTGAGTTAAAACAAACTTTATAACGTAGTGAAACTCTGTCTCTGACAGACTCTGAATCATTGTCTCCTTCTTGTAAATTCAGCATTAAATGAAAACAGTAAGTTGTGTGTTTCCTTGTAAAAAGTGTCAGTTTGTGGCAGCATGGCTGCACCAGCCTGTCTGCTTCTGTGTCTAAAGTGCTAAAGTCTGACCTGCCAACATTTAGCAGCTGTTTGAACACACTGTTTACACTGATTTCACCATTTACACTCAATTTATGAAAGAAGAAACATTTTATTGATGCTAAACATGTCACATTTTACAGATACACTAAACAGTAACCAGTATAGGCGACTTCTTTGTCCCCAGACTCCCTTAACAAATGTGTCAGTTTAGTGAGTTGTTGAGTTGGAGACACTTTATAAACTGTGTGAAACTCTGTCTCTGACTGATTCTGACTTATTTGTTCCTTCTTGTAAATTCAGCAAATGTTCTACATGAACTTCTTTCTGTCTTTGTGTAAAAACATCTTGATCGTTTGTCCCTGTGGTCACTCGGACCTGATGGACAGACAGCTGAACACTGTGATCGGATCTCTCAGGTCTGAATCTCCTCTGTGTGAGGGAGTCGGTGCGGGGACAAGTTCTCATTAAGAAGTTTCGGGTTTTCTCTTCTGTTCTGTGTGATCTCTTTTTCTTTTCTCATTTGCCTGCTGACTTCATCATCTGTCACCTCTCCGTGTCCCTCCTCTCTGCTCTCTTTATCTCTGCCGGCCACAGCGACTGAACAGAGCCCAGCCGAGGTGAGGACATGTCAGCTCTGATCCCTCCCTGTCACATCAGCCTGTGATCTTATCGCAGAGCGGGGCGGGAATAGCAGCCATCTTCGTTAGCATTCAGCCCGTGATCCCCGGGTCCCGGAGCCCAGTGAGCCCCGGCTTTGAATGACTCGGATGGGAATGAGATGTCAGTGTGTGTGTGAGGGCAGCAACACCTGCCAGCATCAATCACAAGACTCCAGCCCTGAGACCAGCAGACACACACACACACACACACACACACTCTAACAGTTGTTTACTGACACACATGTAGAAACAACCATCACATCAATACGACCACTATCTGATGCTCAACACATTTAAATTCAGTCACATACTTACAGAATATAAACAAACAAATATATGGATTCATCTGAAGCTGCCATCACATGTATGTCCAGCACACACACACACACACACACACACACACACACACACACACTCTAATACACTGACACAAGTAAATAGCAGCCTTTTAGCTCTCAGAGCGCGGCGTCGCTGGGTTTTGACAGCAAGTGTCCTCAATTTATGTTTTATTCACAGTTTGGTCACCTTGAAAGCGACAGCTGAAAACAAACAAACACTTCAGGGAGCCAGAACAGAGAGCGGGAATGGTTTTCAGTAACCACAGGCTGTACGCTGAGCTGAGTGAGTGGTCAGATGGACTGTGAACAGGAGCCGCTGTCAGAATGTGGATGGAGCTGCACAGAGTCCGAACCGACCGAGCCCAGAAACACCAGGTTCACTGCGTGCACATGAATTAATTACAAGCAGATTTGTTCAGAAATATGAGCCAAATGGATGAAAGGAACAGTTCACCTAAAAATAATGATTCAGTCATTATCTCCTCACCTCCGTGCTGCTCTGTTCATTTCAGTTTCATTAGTCTGTGTTCTTGGTGTTTTCTGGGTTTCTCTGTTTCCCTCCACACCTGCACTGCATCTCCTTCGTTAGCCCCTCCTCCCAGTGTTTTTCCACTCGTTACCCTCACCTGTGTTTCTCCACCTCACTCCACCTGCACCTCGTCCCCTCGTTAATTTAGCTTGTATTTAAGTTCAGTCTTTAGTCTTTGTTGAGTCATCTGTTCGTTCCCCTGATGTTTCTTTGTGTTTGCGTTGCAGCATTCTGCTAAACGACTGAAGTAGCTGGAGTCTTATTATAAAACAACCACAACAACATCAGATGTCTCCACACAGCTCGTCTGCTGTAATCACAGTCTGCAGAAGCCCCGAGTTCACAAACTGATTTGAAAATACATTATTTACACCCTCTACGTGCGGTCGAGCTCGTGCACCCACTTCAGACGGAGTGTGCACCACCGGGCCTGACTCCGGCACACTTTGGACATGATGTGGTCACCAGGGCCGATGGCGGCCGTCCTAGAAGATGCTCGTGTTTCCACCAGCTGTGCCACGGTGGACCGCGGCTGTATCAAGCGAGCCAGACAGGAAGTCAATGGAACGACATAGTGCATCGGGACAGTTTTCAAAATAAAACACCCTGTGCTGACTCGGGATCTTTACCAACAATAAACACACTTAAAACAGACAAATAACTAAATGATTTAACTACGCAGCCGACTCAACCACAGCGGAAGCACAAAAATGAAAGAGAAATGAGGAAAAAAACACAATCTGAGCGAGTCAACAGCATCAGGCAGGGACGACGCTCCTGAAACACTCCCAGAGGGACATGAAGCTGTGAACCGAACAAAACAATGTCACACATGCCAGGTAACAGAATCAAGGTGTAAATAATGTGTTTCTATTCTGCAGACTGTGATCACAGCAGACGAGCTGTATGGAGACATCTGATGTTTCTTTGGTCTCCAGCTTATTCAGTCGTTTAGGAGAATGCTGCAACAGAGACGATGATAACGCCATAAATCCACTTAGAAATCACACGCTCCTCACATGTGCAGAACCTGCCTTAGAAAAATCATGTTTTCAAGTTTTCTTCAGTATCAAAGTAATCCAGTGATAGTTGTCCGTACATCCACAGTAACAATGCAAACAGGAAGTGCAAACAGCTGATTCTGCAGAGTTTTAATGGGAATTTTTGTTTTTGTTTTTCTGTTTTAAATCAAGTCTCCAGCTACTTCAGGTGTTCAGCAGAATGCTGCAACTCTGTTTTACTGTGAAGCTCCAGAAATGTTCTGTGGACTACGAGACTTCACCTGACTTTATATCATCAGGAGGAGATGATGACTGAGCCTGACTTTATATCATCAGGAGGAGATGATGGCTGAGCCTGACTTTATATCATCAGGAGGAGATGATGGCTGAGTTTATATTTTTGGGTGAACTGTTCCTTTAAGGCATTATCACCTGATGTTTTTCTCTCCTCTTGTGGAGCAGCTCTGTGTCCAAGTGTCTCATATCCAGATGAAACCCAGATTTAAAGGTTCCACATTGTAGAAAATGAGATCTCATGTCGTTTATATTATAAAGTATAAAGTCAATAATCTTCAAACATGGACTGAGCTGAATGTGTTGCCATAGTTACAACATGCATCCATACCATCAGTGTCGGCTCTGACACTGTTGGTATATATTGTTCTGTATATATTGAGACGTGTGCGCTCACGTACTAAGTGTCACACAGTGTTCGGTCATGAGATCGATGGTAATTGATTTCTGAAGCCCACTTAACTCTGACTGCTGACTGCACGAACAGCAGAGGAACAAAGCACTCAGAGGATATTTGAGTCAGTGCATGAAGAAGGAAACAGTGCTCAGGACTGACTCACCATCGTGTGTGTGTGTGTGTGTGTGTGTGTGTGTGTGTGTGTGTGTTTACAGTATGTGAGTGTGTGTGTTAGGGACAGACAGACGGAGGAAGTGATAGTGACAGGAAAATGACGGTGATTCACATCAACCTCCTCCAGAGCTTTTAAAGTCATTTCAGCAAAAAAAACTCAATATCAGCCAGTTCGAGAGACAAAATGGTAAATGCTCTGCTCCTCAGGTGTGACTGTGCGCAGTACGACAATGTGGGAAGAAGTCTTTCTCTCAGCGGTGAAGTATGCAGATCCCGTATTCAGGTAAAAACAGGCCAGTGTTTCTCAACGTCGTGGGTGCTGGAAGCAGTTCTTCTTCTTCACGACATGACGAGGTGAAACTTGCCTCTTCTTGCAAGAATTTGGTCCACAACATCTGTGAAGCATCTGTTTACACCAATATGACGAGATGAGATGAGACGGTGTATCGTTTCCTAGCGAAATGTCTCTTTACTTCAATGTCTCTGTCAGATTTCTGCAGCTCGGCTTCACGCTGACTCACAGGAACGTCAGAGTATCATCTGCAAACTTTCACCATCGTGGCCTTTATCGTGTCGACTCTTCCTCGGTGTTCACCGTGGAGGAAAGTAAGAGATGCAGTGAAAGTTATAAAACCTTCTGCTTTTCCCTCAGGAGGCTGCTCTTGTTTTCTGTTGGAACAATTAATAAGAACGCTGTTCGTGACGCCAAGTTAAAGTTTGAATGTGCATGTCAACACTCATAAATGTAACTTATATTCACATGGCTTTTTTGCTCCCTGGGAAACTGATGATAATGATAAAGTGTCAAGTTAAATCGAATATGTTATTTGGCATTTAGTGACACACTTTTTACTGCTTCCTAATGATATAAGACAGTAAAACCAGGGACAGACCGATTATCGGCCGGCTGATATCAGGATCTGTGATTTTTCTGTCAGACTGATGATAAACTAATTTAAAATGTGCTCCTTTGGCTCCGATGCAGCTTCCTCTCACACCGTGTCCCGCCCACAACACTATCTGACTGGTCACACTTCACAGTTAATATCCTATAAACACTGAGTAATCTGAAACTGCAAAGTAACTAGTAACTAAATGTGTAATGCATAAATGCAGTGGAGAGGAAGTATAAAGCAGCAGAAAAAGGAAACAGTACTTGAGTAGCTCACACTCAGGTTTATTTCATCTGTGGTTGTTTGACACAAAGTTTCATTTCACTGTGAATGAACATCGTTCCCACATTTCTCTTTGATTTCTAATAATCGGTATCAGCCCTGAAGGAGCCGGTGTCGGTGTCGGCTGGAGTAGAGTGTGAAAAGAAACTCCTCGTCATGAGACTCAGCCGGTGGTTCAATAATCCCTCGGTGACAGTATTTATTATGTCTTCAGCTCTTTTCATCGATTTGCTTGTTAGAGTCGGAGAACGACATCAAACGTGATGAACGAGAACCAGACGCAGCTGTGGAGACTCGCTCTGACAGAACCGTTCAGTTTGGACCCAAACGCTCTTATTTTTCATTCATCAGAGTCTTTATTTGTGACCAGGTGGCAGCAAAACGAATCTCATCTTCTTCAGTGGTGTTACTGTTGTTTTTTAAAGGCCTAATAAAAGCAGCACAAACACAGTTATTACTCTGAGACCTTGAGACACTTTCACTGCAGAGTGTCAAACATCCCAGAGAAACGTTTCTAAATGGATCCGAAAGTGAACGTACTGGTCCAAACCTGTGTGGGAGGCTGAATCATCATCTGGACGGAGGAGGTGAGCAGCATCAGTCCACTCATCTCATGTGGTTTTAAGTGGAACTACGTTACACTGCAGAAACAGTGTGTGTTTTGGGTGAACTGACCCTTAAATACAACACTCAAGAAGCTGTGAAACACTGCTGGATGATGAGTCTTAGAATAAAGACGAGAGGAGAGGAAACAAGGAAATGAAACAAGGAGAGGAGAGGAGGGAGAGGAAATATGTAGAAGAGAGAAAGCAAGGAAAGGAAACGAGGAGAGAAAACAGAATGAGGAAAGAAAAACAAGGAGAGGAGAGGAGCCACAGAAAGGAAACAATAAAAGGCAACAAGAGGGAAGGAAAGGAGACAAGGGTATGAGATGAAAGAAGGAAATAAAATACGGAGAGGAGAGAAAACAGGGAGAGGAACCAAGTGCAGGAAACACGGAGAGGAGACAAGGAGAGGACAGGAAAGATGGAGAGGAGACAAGGAGAGAGAGGACAGTGTGATCCAGGGGTATCTGTTGTAATGAGCGCTGCCTCTCGCTGCTCGCAGCTCGTCTCCACGTGTTACTTCCTGTTAGTTTGTTCTGCTAACGAACGCTCATTTAGCGCTGCTCGTCCCGGCGGACGGCAGCAGCCTCATGTTTGAATAATGACAGAATAAAGATGGAGAATCACCTCCAACACACACACACACACTCACTCACTCACACACTCACACTCACACACACACACACACACACACTCACACACACACACACACACACTCACTCACACACACACACACACACACACTCTCTCTGTACGCTGTGGTGTTCAGGCTTCTCGTCACAGATCCTGCAGCAGATCGGGAGGCGGCAGCAGCAGATAGAGAGCTCAGATGGATTCATGTGACAGAGACTGGAAATGGATTTCAGACGCTGTCAAAACAAACAATCCTTCCTGCCCGGGGTTCACTCAGGCAGCCGGAGGGGGATTGGAGATGGATGGAGGGAAGAGCTGAGCTCCCTCACCATCAACTTCAACTCCACTCTTAATGCATAGTTCATATACAGGCCATCACACACACACACACACACACACACACACACACACACACACACACACACTGAGATGTATGCAAACACACGATAAATTAAAGCACTTGTTTTTCATCCGGCGGTTTCATGTCAGCGCTCTTTGCCGTCACACGCTCACTTCATCGTCCAGTCGTCTGTGACTAACACAGACAGACCGGAGTCATGTGACCTCTGCAGCTCCACATGGACTCACACAGCACCTCCTGCTGGGAGGAGACGCAGCAGTCCACCGGGAGTCTGTCTCAGCACAGTGTGAACGGTGTGTTAGTGTGCGCTGCTTCATTCTCTTAATGATCCGTCAATCAGCTGGTGTGTGTGTGTGTGTGTGTGTGTGTGTGTGTGTGTGTGTGTGTGTGTGTGTGTGTGTGTGTGTGTGTGAAGTGAGTTATCTCCCAGCAGCTCTGTGTGTCTCTTTTTGTTCACAGTTTCAGGTGTGAAACAAAAGCAAAGCGGGACATCTGTGGTGGAAAACGAGTCAGAACCACAGACGTCGCTGGTTTTAATCAAATATTACGAAGTGATATTCAAAGAAGTTTGATTCTGTTTCTTCACAAGTGATCAGTCATATGAATGAATCTTTATGAAACTCCAGGAACACGTTTAGTTTTCTCTGAAAGACAAACGAGAGAAATGCTGAATAGAGAGTGGTCTGAGGGACAGAGGCTGACCCGGACGTGGAGCCAGGACTGCGGTTCTGTCCTGTGACCGAGTGTTCCAGCGAGTCTGACTTACCGCATGTAGACTGCTGGTGTGAAGTCCGTCATCGGGCTCCTGCTCCCGTCTTCATCCAGCTATCTTCAAAACCGGCTTCGCTACATGAAACAATAAAAACTTCCAAGTTAGCAGCCGACAAACTGAAACACCGACCTGTTCACTGACAGCAGGAACACAGACGGGCGAGCAGCTGTCTGCTTTCCTTTTGCAGGCTTTGAAATGTATATATTTATATTTATAAAGCCCAAAATCACAGTCACATCACCTCAGTGGGGTCAACAATGTGTAAAGTGATCGACATCCTCTGTCGTCGTCTTCTTCTTCTTCTTCTTCTTCTTCTTCTTCTTCTTCTTCTTCTTCTTCTTCTTCTTCTTCTCCTCTGAATGTGGTCTCTCAGTTATTGGATCTCATAAACTTACATTCTGAGCGAGTGGCTGCAAAATGATTAATTTCACTGTTTGAACCATTCATGCGTACATTTGTATTTTTGCTTATTGTGATGTAGTTTCTTGGAGTATCTTCATATTTCAGTAGGTTGTGTGAGTCAATCAACTTTATAACTGATGAAGTATTAATAGTCATAAACAGTAAATATACAAAATCAGACAGTTTCATCAAATACGACCAAATAAACACAAAAAACATCTCGTTTCAGAACAAATCAGGATGTAGAAATGAGAGCGAAGGGGTTTTGATAGTTTTATCTGCTATTTCACAGTAAC
The DNA here is from genome assembly GCF_040436345.1 of Pagrus major. Classification (NCBI taxonomy): domain Eukaryota; kingdom Metazoa; phylum Chordata; class Actinopteri; order Spariformes; family Sparidae; genus Pagrus; species Pagrus major. The sequence continues at coordinate 27,925,361 of NC_133226.1, read as the reverse complement.
TATGTTGGTGTTTTTGCTTATCGTGATGTCATTTCATAGATTATCTTTAAAAGCTTCATAAACCTGAAGTCTTGTCAGCTGAAACCCAGTGAACCAGAATGACTAATAAAATTATCGATGACGTCGTCACATTATCGCTCTTCACTGTTTTAAATGATCTCTTGTGTGAATGTCCGTCTATAATCTTTTCTTTACGTCGAGGCAGCAGAATGAGGTCAAAGAGAAAAACTGCGTCTGTGTGAATCATGTGGAGTCTGACAGGAGTAAAAACACACGAGCGCTCGTCATGAGGCTTTCAGAGAGCTTTAGCAAGTTCTCCAGGGGAACCAATCACATCACAGCGCCATGACTGTCAGAGCCACACGTCCGACCTTCACGTCATGTTCTCGTCCTGGAAGTTTCGCTGTCGAACCAGAAGATTCAACATGTTTAACACGAGTTTTTAAAGAACACGATGATGATTAACGCCTCTGCAGGACGTCGTCTGATGAGCCTGTTGATGAGTGTTCAGGACCTGCAGAGCTGATGTGACCTGGATGATCTGTGGCTCGTAGTCCTCCTGGACCTCGTCCCTCGTGCTGCGTTCAGGGTCGACTCTGGACATTTTGGTGCCTGAGGCCAGACGACCATCGCTGGCTTTCGTTTGCATAATATTTGATTAAAATTCAATAATGTTGTCTTTTAAATTTACTGTTAATCAGCTTCACTTCTGTTTCATGTCAACGTGATCTGTCA
>NC_133226.1:27864626-27919626 GCF_040436345.1 Pagrus major | reverse complement strand
AACATTCAACGACAATGCATGCAAGCTGATTAATAAAGCCAGTCAATGTGACACACTGTTCGAACAGAAATACACACCATGTAGAGAACTGAACACAAACACAGGAAACATGAAACACGATCATCACTTCATGCTTTGGGCACCAAAGAGTTATAATCTAAAGAAACCACGACGACATCAAATGTTAAAGGAAGGAAGAGACGTTCAAACTGCACAGCTCGCTCAGACATCGTCGTCGTTAAATGACTCTGACAGAGTTTCTTCTCCTTCTCCCTCGTTACAGACATGGCTTTTCTTAAAGTGTATCAGAGCAAGTGTCAAGTGCAAAAAATCACATTGCTCTGAAAAAGGCCGTGTAGCTCGAGGCGTTACACGACAGTCTGTCACAACGGTACGGCACGTACAAGGACAGGAAACGATCGGTGACCGCCAAAAGAAAACATTTTAATGAGCACGCACGCCCGTCACCAAACGCTTAAAGTTCACTCAGGTGAGATTTTCATGAGCTGCAGTCTGTTCAGACTCAACAGCAGGGAGCTCCTTCAGACTGACTCTTCCAGAGGCTGATATGCTTCATATTTATAAGAATAATTTCTGATAGAAAATAATATTAAAGAGTAACTTAACATCCCCTGAAAGACTTGTTTTTGCTGACCTCTAGTGGTTAAACCTGTCAGTGATGCACAGGTTTACTCCAGGACGCTGTGACATCACCTCTGACCTCACAAATCTGTGAGGGAAAGTGTTTCCTGCTCTTTCTTTCTTATAATAACTGAACTGAAGTGATTATATGAGAGTTTTGAGATCGTCATTGTTTGTAAAAAATGTCTGTTTGCTAGTTTTCTTCTTCTTCGCTCATGAAAACATTCCTCCACAGTGACACTGGTGGTCAGACACTCAACAGGGTGAAGGGATAGTTTGACATTTTGGGAAATATGCTTTTACTGCAGAAACCTGAATAAGGGAGAAGCCGGCTGGAGGGAGGTCGTCGCTGTTGGCTGTATTTCATCAGAAAGTACAAACAGAGGAGGCTAAAGCTACTTAACAAACTCCACCATCGTGTGCTTCTGTGGTTCAGTCTGCAGTCTGATCTCCAGCGCTCAGCTGATAGGTTCGAGGTTTGTTTACATGAAGTGACAGAAGGTTTAACAGGTCCAGTGTGGACAGAGAGCGTCCAACATCACATCGGACACTCGCCTGAAGCTGGGACACGGTGAAGATGTTCACATTTGGTTTCACCATCCGCTGTGAGTGATCTGATCACAGGCGGACAGCTTTAAGCTCGTCACTTCACTCCTGGTATTGAATGTGACTCGAGTGACCCATATCAAGAAGCATCTGAAAATCTGACCATTTGTTAAGGGAGTCTGGTGATGTTGTGTTACTAGTTCACTTCATGTATTACATTTAATGCCAATTTACAAGAAGCTCCAATGATTCACAATTTATTGTAGCTGTTTCACAAAGTTTGTTCAGTTTCTCCTCATGAAACTCTTAAAATCACTACATTTGTTAAGGGAGTCTGGTGTTATTGTGGTTACTGGTTCAGTGGTTAGGTGAGGACACATGTGCGGCACACTGTCCTCAGTGCGTCTGGGGGTCAATCACACCTGAACTCAGAGCCGTCCACCTGTGATCGGATCACTCAGGACGGATGTTGATGCCAAATGTGAACAGGGCCGGTGTGAAGCTCGCTGAGTATCAACTTTATCTCGTTTCTTTTCAATGTGTGCAAAAAAACAAAGGTTTAGTGGTGAACCACCAAAAGAAAATCAGCATATTCCCAAAAACGTCGACCTTTTCCGTTTACGTCACTAACTTTACCTCGCGTGCAAAAGGAGGCACGATGAACTATTTCATGATGGTTCACTGCGATATTAAAAACGCTTTGTAGCTTTTTGGTCTGACGGCTGTCTGTGGATCATTTTCTTCATTTTTGGACTGTGTGTCATATCATTTGGTAATTAGAGGCAGGACACAATAACCAAAATGTCCTCACCATCACCCACACAGACGTTAAAGACGCCTCCCTCCTCTTCACTCTTTACATTCACACTGTAAACACAAACCTCTGTGCGTCTGATAGTTTCCTCTCTGTGTTTCTGGCTGTTTGAGCAGGACTGGTGTGTCGTCAAGGCCACATGAATGTCACGAGTGTCAGGACGGTTACAGCATCACATCATATGTGACGGCACAACACTTTACTGTATGTACGCAGTGAGCGCTCACTGAAACACATGGAAGCGGCTGGTAGAGACACAGATGAGCGTGTGCAGTTAATGTTTGGCTTCTCGCGGGTAAAACTCGGCCAAGGTGCTCTGAGGGATCCTCTTCAGCATCTCTTTGGGGAAGATCCTCATCAGCTGCCATCCGATGTCCAGAGTCTCAAACACGCTCCTGTTCTCGTAGGCACCTGGACACACACACACACACACACACACACACACACACACACACACGCACACACACACACAGGTCAGATATCAGTAAGTCTGCAGGTTTCTGCTGGGTTGAGTGGCTGTTATATAAAATGTTTCTCAATACCTCGATGTTATCATGTTTTTTTACATGAAAAATAAACTTTCATTCATAATCAAACATGTTTTATGATCTTTGTAGGTTTGTAACGCTGCCAGATAAATGTAGTGAAGTAAAAAGTACGATATTTCCGTCTGAGATGAAGCGAGGAAACTAAAATGTACTTGGTTACATTACACATCGTCTGAACCAAAACCACTTCATTGTTTTCTCATTTTCATCTTTAGTCCTGGAATCTAAACTGTCGCATCTTGACAAACCAACAACAAACGGACGCAGGTGATTTTAAGTATAACTGAGTGATCTGCCGTGCCCCACTGCACCTTGGGAGATGAAGTTTTTCTCAAACTTGGTCAGGAACTCCAGATAGAGCAGGTCATCAGCTGTCAGAGCCTCCTCCCCCACCACCGCCTTCATGGCCTGGACGTCCTTCCCTATGGCGTAACAAGCATACTACACACACACACACACACACACACACACACACACACACACATTACAGAGTTGGATGATGACGGCGAGCATGTGCAGTATGAAACAGGAAGTGAGCGTGAACTCACGAGCTGGTTGGAGACATCAGAGTGGTCTCTGCGGGTCATCCCCTCGCCGATGGCAGATTTCATCAGACGGGAGAGAGACGGCAGCACGTTGATCGGAGGATAAATCTGAACCACAGGAGGACGAAGAAGATGATCAGCGATCAATGAGTGAAAACTACATCAGCAAAATACAGTCAGCTGCTCACACAAATGAATGAATTAGACGGGAAGCTTCTGAGAGTCGGGTCGTGTGGCTTTTGTTCAGTAGAGCAACAAAGCAGAACGGTCGTGTGTCGTGTTGGATTATAAATCGAATGAATGTCAGTGAAACGCTCCAGTTATTTACATTTAAATTCATCATTAGAGGCGTTATAATCCTTCACACCACAAAACCTTTGGGTCCTAAAACAACATCTGGTGTCAACATGGTTTCTCAGCAGGTCCCGAGTCAGGTCCCAGGTTGAGACTAACATGTTTGAATTCAGTCTCGTTGAGTGTGAAGTGATCTCAGTCGACTCTGAGCATGTGCTGCTCATAAACACGTCCGTGACGCCGCTCGTCATCACCTGTCTGTTGTGAAGCTGTCTGTCCACGTAGATTTGTCCCTCGGTGATGTAACCGGTCAGGTCAGGAATGGGATGAGTGATGTCTGAGAACAAGAACACGCTGTCACAACAACGCCGCGCTCATCATTAGCATTATTAGCTCGTGGTTGTGTGTGTGAGTACCGTCGTTGGGCATGGTGAGGATGGGGATCTGAGTGATGGAGCCGTTACGTCCCTCCACTCTGCCCGCTCTCTCGTAGATGGTGGCCAGATCCGTGTACATGTAACCAGGGAAACCTCGCCGGCCCGGCACCTCCTCTCTGGCTGCGGACACCTGGGACGAGGCGGTGGATGAGCGACACACGGGGGCGAGTCAATGCACAATTTATTTCCAATTTCAGAAGTCATTTCAGAGGAAATGTACTGAAACGACGGCTGACCTCTCGGAGAGCCTCTGCATAGGAGCTCATGTCAGTGAGGATGACGAGGACGTGCTTCTCGCACTGATAGGCCAGATACTCTGCTGATGTCAGAGCCAAACGAGGCGTGATGATTCGCTCGATGCTGCAATGAAACGTTTCATATCAACGCTTAATATCTTCCACTTCAAGACGACACTTATATTATTAAATATGGCGACTTAAATGACTGTACCTGTCTGAAGGGATTAACAAATTATCACTTTCTGTTCATTTATGATTTATACTCTTCTGAACGAGGGTTTAAGGAACAATGAGCTGATTTAAAGGTCAGACATACGTGGGGTCGTTGGCCAGGTTGAGGAACAAACAGACGTTGTCCATGGATCCGTTCTCCTCAAAGTCGGACTTAAAGAACCGGGCCGTCTCCATGTTCACCTGGTGAAGAAGAGAAACACGATGATACTTTTAGTATAGATGTGTTTTAGAGACCTCTTCTCTTGTTTTTACTCTATAAAAATATATAATCTATAATCATCACTGACACTGATAAACTCTCCGTCATCAGTCTGGTGGCAGCTGATCTTTACCAGCTGTCAGTGATGTGTTTGTCCACTGGGGGGCAGTGAAACAACAGTGAACCCAACACTGTCATCACCAGAACGTAGATCTGTTTCTAGTCTCCACCAACAAGACATACATCTGTCTCTACATCTGTCTCTACATCTGTCTCTACATCTGTCTCTACATCTGTCTCTTCAGCTGCTAAATGCTCCTCTAACTGTGTGTAACTGTCCTGGATGTCAGTGAAGGTTCAGACTGAAGTCACCGTCACTTCTGTTGATGTCCACTCGTAGAGAAAGGCAGTTTTCAGCCTGTTACCAGCTGGTTCACACATTATAACAGGAGCAACATATGTAACCACAGCCTGATCTCTCCTGTGGTCTTAACACTCCTGAAACATGCAGAACATTGTGAGGAAACGCTCTCCAGGTCTCACCCCCATGGCTGCGACACGATGGCGAAGTTGTCCTCGCTGTAGTCCATCACGTCCTTCGACTTCTTCACCAAACCGGCCTGCCGACAGATCTGAGCTGCGATCTGACGAGAGGAAGGAAAAATCAAACCTCAACCTGTCTGTATTAATATGTGTGTGTGTGTGTGTGTGTGTGTGTGTGTGTGTGTGTGTGTGTGTGTGTGTGTGCGTGCCTCGTTGTGTGGCAGCCCTGCAGCAGAGAAGATGGGTATCTTCTGCCCTCTGGCGATGCTGTTCATGCCGTCGATGGCAGATATCCCGGTCTGGATCATCTCCTCCGGGTAGATCCGACACTGAGGGTTTATCGGCTGACCTGTGACATGAAAACACTCCGTACGCAGGCCGGTGGTACATCTGTAACTCTGTGTTTACCGAAGCTAATTTAGGTTTTTAAGCTGTAAGTCTCATCAACATCAAGCTTCACTTTGAGAGTAACGACCCCCTCAAGTCCTCCGAGAACCCAGCGTCTGCCAGACAGACTCAACTGGAGCTACAGGAAAAACTGTTTTTACCCACAACATGTGTTTCAGTGGAAAACTCTCCTGAATTATCAGAGTTCTCACTCTTTTAGAGATCATTTTCCAGGACATCTTCAGTGACGATCTAGCTGGTATGAGACACCAATAATCATTTTCTAACCGCAGCCTTCTCTGGTGAACTACAGTGAGTTATCACGGCTGCATGAACATCAGCGACCAAGAGCTGCTGGAAGTTTTGCTTTCATCAACAGAAATATTAAATATACAAAAGAAAAAATAAGATTAGACTCTTAAAACGAACAACTCAGAAAAATCTACGTTATTAAAACACATACAGAATAAATAACACACTGTATTGTGTCATTTTGGGGAGTTTAAAAAATGTTTCAGGACGACACAAGATTTTTCCAGGACTTTCTGCTTTTACTCTCATTTTGCATGACTGGAAAACTGATCAACTGTTTTCCAGGTTTTCCAGGTTTTCGGACCCTGATTACGTCCACGTGTGGTTCAGTGAACAGCACAAAAATAAATGACTTATTGTGGATTTCCTCTTTAATGTTGATTTATAGAGTCTGTTTTTGTTTCCATATTTTCAGATAGTCTTTTATTTAATTTTCCCTTTTTGCAGTAATTTATTTAACTATTTATCTTGTATATAAACTTATACATATACAGTATATATATATATATAAATATATTACTTTTAGACTTTTACTTTTATTTTTCTGACTAATGGATCACTTCCACTTGTTTTCTAGATCTGGTCTGTTTCTGTACATTTGATTGGGACACAACATAAAATTCTCTTTTCAGACTAAATTCAAAGGAAAACATCTGTTTTTACACCGATTATTAAAAGAAAGCACCGTTTTTTATTTTCTGAATAGGAAATCATTTAAGACGAAGACAAACAGATTGTTTTTTAAAGAAATGTACAATTACATTGGTTGGAAACACTGGTGCAAATATCAGCCTCACCTGACTGCTGATGAACAGAAACACTCAACATACCCATGATATCCAGGAAGTCTTCAGCCAGGACTGCCGGTCCTCTGTCGATGGGTTTACCAGATCCATTAAACACACGACCTGCGCACGCACACACACACACACACACACACACACACACACACACACACACACACACACACACGTCTGATGGTCTGATGGTCTCTAGTTCTGTCTGTGAACTTGAGTCTTGTGGGTTTGTGGAGGGAGATGCTGCACATGTACGAGGAAGTTTGAGTTTTGTCTGCGTTCAATCATTTTCTGACTTTACAGGTGAAGATTTTACTTTGACACTTTCAGTACGATGAATTTATAAAATACAATAAAGTTTTAAGATTAAACTGCTGTTTCCAAACATTTTTGTCTCATTTCTTTTACTTTCTTTTCGTTCACTTTATTTTATCAGGAAGTTCCACTGAACCCAGAATCTCTTCGACAACAGAGACCGAGCCGAGGCTTCGACAAATGCGTCATTTCAGGAGACGACATGAGTTAACGTGCGGCTGCAGAGCTGAAGTCACCTGAGCGTGAACCTGAATGAATGTGCTGTGTGTCGTACCCAACATGTCCTCAGAGACGGGCGTCCGTAAGATGTCTCCTGTGAACTCACAGCTCGTCTTCTTGGCGTCGATACCTGAGGTCCCCTCAAACACCTGCAGGGGGCAGAGTGGAGGAGGGCAGATATAACTACATCCATTAATAATTTTCTTTATAGTGATTTTATGTTCTGCTCCCTCGATCAATAAGAATAAATCAATAAGGTCATAACACAGTCATGCTAGCAGCTCTGTCACTGTACTACAGCACAGTGATGCTTTGAGCTAAATGCTAACGTGTTCACAATGACGATGCTAACATGCTAATGTTTAACAGGTATAATGTTAAACCAGTCCAGTGTGCTAGCAAGCTAACATCAGCTAATTAGCAATAGCCTAAACGAGTCCAGCTGATGTGAATGTGATCAGTTCAGCAGGTTTAGCATGGGCGCCATATGAGTTTAGAGTATTAGCATGCTAACAACAGCTAATTAGCAGGAAACAGCTGACATGTGATGTCATCAGCTCTGCAGGTGTTTGGTCTTATTAACATGTTGACCTGATGGTGGCGCTAGATGAAGTCAGGAGGACTCCTCCTCTGATGGTTGTAGAGATTAGAGTACCTGCACCACCGCTTTGGAGCCGGTGACCTCCAGAACCTGCCCGCTCCTCTTGGTACCATCAGGCAGCGTGAGGTGGACGATCTCTGCATACCTGGGAAACTGTTGAGAAGCAGGACGATGTCATCAGAGACAGTGAGAGACGAGGAGCACGTTAACTTCCTGTTTGTATCTCACTGCAGCGTGACGCTTCACAGCCGACAGGGTCGCTAAGAAACACTCTGATGATGTAATTCTATTGGATCTGAATGATGCTGACAAGATAAGAAACATTAAAGTGGACCGTCTTCACTGTGAAGTCAGTCTGAGATGAGGCAGCTGGGTTCTTACCTTCACCTGATCCAGAATCACCAGCGGACCGTTGACTCCAGACACGGTTTTATAGGCTGAGGAGGCAGAAACAGGAAGTGAAGACAGCAGAGTGAACTCAGCTCAGACACAGTCAGCAGACCTGCAGCTGCAGCCGCCTGCTGACGGCTTAACTCATCAAATCAGAGCTGAATATAACAGAAATGTGAGGATGGACCTCTGCAGGCTGCAGGTCGCTCCTGAACGGGCCGCTGACGACTCGTGGACCTTCAGCAACAGAGTTTATGTGAGGATGAACCAGAACGGGCTGACGAGCAGTAAGTTCATATCAGTTTGTGTTTGTGACGTATTAAAGTTTCTGTCCGTCTTCATGCCGACAAACGAAACTCTGAGAGAGTAACTCCTCCGACTGAATCTGCTGTGACAAACAGGATCTATTTGAGGACAAGAAACATTTCCTGGCTGTGGTTTTGGTGAGAAAAAGGCCAGTTTTGACGAGACGTCAGGACAGTTTGCAGCTGATAACCAGGTATCTTAAAACAGACACTGGGACATCTTCAAGTCGTCTTTGTGGCAACAAAACCAGACATATTTTTGACACCATGTTTGGACAATTTGCAGACAAAAAAACAGGTATTTCTAATGAGCTGTTGGGACATTTTTCATCCAAGTTAGTGGCCACAAAACCAGAGAGCACTAATACTTTCATCTCAGCAGCTACGGTGAAGATTTCAGCTTAAAAAGGGTTTAAACATCGTCTCAGATCAGGTTGTGATCACAGCAGACGAGCTGTGTGGAGACACCTGATGTTTAAATCATCTCCAGCTGCTTCAGCTGTTCAGCAGAACGCTGCAACTCTGTTTTACTGTGAAGCTCCAGAAATGTTCTGTGGACGACGAGACTTCAGCTGAAATCCTCAGAAAGACGCTCCTCACGTGCAGAACCTGCCTGAGAAACATCATGTTTTTAACTTTTCTTCAGTATCACAGTGATCCAGTGATGTCGTCTGTACGTCCACAGGCTCACTGCTAACAGGTCTGCTAACAGCTGATTCAGCAAAGTTTTAATGAGTTTTGGAGGATTGTATTTATTTTTCCTCGTTCAGGTGTTCAGCAGAACGCTGCGATGCTGTTTTACTGTTTTCACCTGACGTTCATCAGCACGTAGGGATGAGATGATGACTGATTTATGTACTTTATGTAATTTCTCTGGCTGCAGCTTTTTCTCTGTTTAATCCCTCAGTCATGTGAATGTCTCTGTGGACATCTTTATAAACTAACAGCTGATGGATTCATCATTAAGACAATCAGCCTCTGAGCTTCATCTCATCACAGGGAGCTTCAGATATATTTATCACTGAGGCCCACACACACACGCACACACACACACACACACTCATGCAGCACACACACGCCTGGACTGCAGACATGCATCATGTGGGCGACAACATGTCAGAAAATTATGAAACACGACAGCACAACTTAAAAAAGTCTTTAGATTCTGAGTTTAACATGAACACACAGAGAACACGGAGCTGATCAGCTGATATCTGTCAGGTTCACAGGACAGACTCATCAATGCCTCCTCTGATTGATCAGTCAGCCGACAGGTGTCTGACCGCGTCCTGTCTCTACCATGACGCACGCTGTGCAGCATCACACACACTCACACTCACACACTCACACACACACGCACACACACACACTCACACACACACACACACACACACACGCACTCACACACACACACAGCGGGACTCACTGAGGCGGGGCTGGGAGATATAGTCCCTCTTCACGGCCAGCACGTGCTCCCGGGAGGCGGCGGCGGCCGGAGCGGCGGCCGGCGGCCTGGTGCCGCTGACGGCCGAGGACAGCTCGCTCATGGCCCCGTTCATCATCCCTCTGAGCGCCTTCATCGCCATGTTCACACCTGCAGCGCAGCGGAGTCGTGACGGGCTCGGCGCATGCGCAGTGGGCACACCACAGCTGCATCATTTGGGGGATGCAGAGAGGAGCCTATTGGATGATCTGTTACAACCAGCACCTTATTATTTTATTGGTTTTATTTGTCTGGTGAATCAGAATGTTTGTTGAGATTAACAATTACAATAAAACTTTATTAATCAACCAGAGTTGAGTCAGTTTAGATGATTTGCAGTAAAGTTAAAGGCACATTTCACAGTTTATAGTGAGCTACAGGAGGGAGGAAAAGTTTCATCTGCTCCAAAGTAAAAAAGTAAAACAGAAAAACTTTAAATGCAGATATATTAAAATGGAGGACGTTTGATTTGTCTCATGTTTCTTCTGTTGTCTGAACTTCATGTCCGTCTTCACACATGTTGTTTTCCAACTCTGGACTGATTTTATCAGAGAGGATTAAAGTTCCTCTCAGGAGAGAAAGAGTCCAGTAACAACTAAACTGAATAATCACCGGTTCTGGGACCAACGCTGGACTGACCTGAGGTCCGTGTGAACGAGGTTCTGACCGACAGACTTCTGGTTTCATGTCTTCAGTTTAACTTTGGAAGGAACACTTGTTGTCCTCACTGATCCTGATCCAGTGTTTGACCCTCGTCAATGTCTTTAAATTGGACATCTGATACATATATTTAAATGTTGATTCATTATGAATCTGACACTGAACAGCTGAAGATATTAATCCAAATGCTGACGTTCCTCATTCAGAACTATGAAGCTGATCAGTGGATTTATTGATCAGATATAATGACATTGATCTCATGAGCTACAGGAACATCAGTGATTGGTGATGAGAGGCTCCGCCCACATCACATGAACATGAGTCGAGTGTCATGTCAGGAGAAGGAGGGGACAGATGGTGGCGTGATAAGTTAAGATGGCCGACAAGCCAGAGACCACTGTTCAAGACAGGTTCAACATTTCTAAGTGGACACTGCTGGATATTTTAATGAGACGTCTGGATATTTTCCAGCCGTGTTAGTGGTGATGAGAGCAGGTATTTCTGACGAGACGTCTGGAACATCTGCTGACGTAAATGTGTTTTTTTCCAGACGTGAGGACTTCTTTACATTTGTGACGGAGCGTCTGAACATTTTCCAGCTGTGTTTGAGGCGACAGAACCAGTTGAGTCAAAACGTGATGTTAACCGAGTGTTTCTGTGTTTCTGGGTCTAGACTGAACCACAGCATGATCACAGTGTTGCTACAAAATAAAACTGCACATAAAACAATGTAAAGCTTCAACATATCCGTAGTTTAGAGAAACGTTTACTCTGGTGATTGTCGGAGGAGCTGCTGTCTGAATGTTTCCACTCTGATCGGAGCAGAAAGAGGAGAAATAACTGCTTCGTTTCTGTCGTAGTATTTTAATTTCACCATCCTGAGCGTCAGAACAGAGTTTATCATCAAAGCAATCACACACATCCACACTGTAATCTTCACTTCACTCATCTGCAGTGAAACGCTGCACGGTGGAGCCGGCTGGTATCGAGGAGAGCAGCGCTGCAGCACAGGCAGGTGACGACACATTAATCTGAGCTGATACCGACTGATTAAAACATCCCCATCAAAACAGGAAATCTCGTATTAAAACGACCAGAAGCTGGTGAAGGTCTGAACATGTGAGGATTGTTCACCTTTAAAAAACTTCCTACTTTAAGTAGGACACCAGTGAGTTACACCCCTTTAAACACAGGTGAACCAGAGCGGTGAAACTAACAAATGCATCATCTCCGTGTCGTCACTCTGCAGCTGTTAGTAGCTGTGAGCAGGTTTCAGTCTCCTGGTTTCTAGTAGTCGCTGTACGAGCTGACTCTGTGTGGGTGAGTGTATCTGTGTCCTGCTCTGGGACCGGCCCACTCCTCCTCAGGTCTGTCAGGTCTGTCAGGTCTGTCATGGCGGCTGGACTCGTTGGTCCAGCGTGGGGCGTAGCGGGAGAGGGGAGGGGGAGGGGGAGGGGGCGCTCTCCTTCGGTCCTCGTGCCGGCGGGACGACGGGCTCCACTCCGCCTCCTCGTGCCGGCGGGACGACGGGCTCCACTCCGGCTCCTCTGATCGGGGGGGTCTCCTCCACTGACTGTCGAGGTGAGGGGCGGTCCATCGGTACGGCGAGCGCAGAGCGGCTCCCACAGGAGGATAGAAAGAAGGTGGAGGTCGTAACGGTGGAGGGGAAAGACGGCCGTTGTGGTGATGATGGTGATGTGAGCGATGGTTCATTTCTCTTGGAGGGAAAGATCTGAAATATGAAGTGACAAGAGGGACGTCTCCCTTAACAAATATAGAGTTGTTTCATGAGGAGGGTTGGGGTTGGTGCCTTCTTGTAAATTCAGCATTAAATCAAAACATTAAATGAACTCGTAGCCACAACATCCCTACCTGTGGTGTCTGGAGTCACTGTAGTGAGGCCGTCTCTCCTCTCTGCTCTCAGACGGCCGATGAGCAGCACAACCTCTCATTGGCTCCTGATCCGACTCGTCCATCCCGTCGTTACTGTTTAACAAAAGCACGACAAGGAACAAATCAATCAACATCAAACTAGAGCAGAAACTTATAACGTAAAGTAATGAATGATGTATGTCACAGGCTTTCAGAGTCAGAAACTGAGACAGCTGGATGTAAACAGGATATATTATGTTGTTGTGGGCAAGTTTTTCAGCCTATTTTGGCACATTTGCAGTAATAAAACGCCAAATTAGCCGTTAGCAGCTCCTGTTCCCAGTGTGCTCATAGATGTACAGACAACTATCACTGGATCACTGTGCTACTGAAGAAAAGCTAGAAACAGTTCTGCAGCTACAGGTCCGTCTTTTATTCTCAGTTTTCTAAGTAGATTCATGTGTGTTTATTCATGATCTTCAGAAAGTGTGCGTCACACTGAGTCTAAAACTATGTATATAATGAAGGTGTGTTCAGATGTGACTGAGTTCAGGCTGTAAGAAGGACTGTGATTTTCAGCCTAATATTTCATGTGTTGAAACTGACAATAATTAACTTCCTGTTGTGTTCAGAACATCTGAAATCTACAATCCATTCTTGATCCGTCTCACCTCCTCTTCCGTCCATACTGGAGGTCTTCCAGGTAGTTCTGTCTCTCTATCTTGTGGCCTCGCGACGAGTTGAACACTGACAACAAAAGAATATTAAATATATTAAATATATTACACCGTCAGTTAGAAATGAGCCCGAAACATTAAAATAACAAACACCAGTACTCACACTCCACAGCCTGTTTAGGATCCATCCCATCGACATCTATCAGATACCTGCAGGTCAGACACAGCTGTTAGACACCGTTCACACCTGCAGCTCACACTGAGTGATTCACACTGAACACACCTGCAGATCAGGTAGCCGGTTCGGTTCAGACCGTGGGTACAGTGGACTCCGATCAGCTTGTCTGTGACGGAAATGACAGTTAACAGGTGAGTGTGATGCTAAAACAGCAGCAGCTCATTAAATGTCCACATCAGTCACATACAGATGTTTACTTTTGCTTTGTGAGATCATTTTTAACCAAAATCAAATCTGCTGAACAGAAAATTCATTACATTTAATTTATAGACACAAACACACGTCGTCTCTTCTCTGAGGATGTTTTGTCCTTTTTTTGACACTTTGTCTGCGACACTTAAAACAGCTGACGGTCAAACACTGGCAGAGCATCGTCTTGTTCAAAACACAGATGAAGTATTTAACGTACAGTCAGAGACGATACTGAAGCTCTGAAGCTTGTTTCTTTCCTGTGAATCTCACAGTTTAAGCTCAGCGTGTTGGAGCTCGTGTCAGATGAAGAAAATCAGGCGACTAACGACACCCGAAGCTTTAAACATGTCTCACATGAGACTAAATCTATTAATAAGCTTCAGTCCTGAACGGCTGCTGGAAGTCGTTCAGACCAGCAGGTGTCACTGAGCTGCAGAGTTTAAACCAACAAAGCTTCAGCAACACAAACTGCAGCTGAGAGGCAGCTGACAGGCGACAATCTGCAGAGCGAAGGTGACAAAACTGCTCATTTACTATAAAGTTAACGTGTGTGAAGACGCTGCTGGAGAAAATTAACAGTAAATGGAAAAATAACATTATTTTTTTTTTACCCAAAATACTGTAAAGCAGAGAAGGAAGAGTGATTTTCAGCTCATTCAGAACAAGACAGACCAGTGATTTGCACGAGAGTCGGTAGGATTCAAGCTCCAACCAGCTGAAGTGGCATTTATCAGGTGGAGACAACTAGCAGCATGTGGCTAGTTAGCAGGAGCCCATGATAGCCAATAAGCTCAGCTCAACAGGTGGTGAACTGTGTTTAGAGTTATTTCAAATTAAAAGTCTTCTTTCAGTCGACAGAAACTCTTTATTTCTTAACAAGGCTTTTATTGTGAAACATTATCAGGAACATGTTGTGGAAACTGTCGCTGCTGCATCTTTTCTCCCATTTTATTATTTTGATGTTAAACTTGAGAGAAGACGAGTTCGCACAGTTGCTCTGATGGACTGTAATCCTGCTACACTCTCATTCATGGGCTCTTATTTTGGTAGTGGCGGAGTCTCGTGTGACATCTGGTGGTAAAATTAGGTATAACCAGTCCTGTCTTATACTTGAAATTAAAACAGGTCTGAATATTTTGTTCCACCCAGTTCCAGAGAGCTCCTCACCGTTATCTGCGTTGTCTCGTAGAAACCTTCGTACGGTGCGTTTGAAGTTCAGGATGGTTTCGTCACTGGGAACCTCATGACCAGCCGTGAAGATCTTCACAAACAGCAGAGACTCTGGTACGTCCTAAACACAGAGACAGCGAGTGGTTTAGTTAAACTGAGGAGGAAACTCAATAAAACGTGTGTGTGTGTGTGTGTGTGTGTGTGTGTGTGTGTGTGTGTGTGTGTGTGTGTGTGTGTGTGTGTGTGTGTGTGTGTGTACCTGTAGTTTGTAGTAGCGTGTGGTGAAGGTCAGGTCGATCATCAAACCGAGCTCTTGCTTTTCTTTGTTGAGAGCGTCCAGCAGCTCCCAGGGACCGAAGACGTCCGAGCGTGGCAGCTGTTGATTCAAAGACTGAAGAAAACACACGGCAGCCACGTGTTCAGCGCTCGCTCTCAAACACAATCACAAAACACACGTCTGATCTGCAGACGTCATCAGAGCCGCTCACCTGTTTCAGAGGCACTTTGAAGGCGATGAATCGAGTCCCGTGAAGTCGTTTCCCCACAGCTTTGTAATCCAGCCACCTGTCAGGAAGAAGCCCTCATGTTACAGCCACGCACAGGTCAGTGTTGTGGAGAGGGACGTTAATAATTCATCACTGATCGATATAAAATGTCTTAATCGACAATCAGAGACGGGCAGAAATACATCAGTGTTTTACAATGACATGTTAAAGATACTCGCTTTTTAAATATATCCAAATAAACACAAACTGATATTATCACATTTTATCAGCTGGATTTTGTTGCCAGTTGTTGAAGCTCTGTAATTAAAATGAAGTCATTATTTTGTGTTATGTAGTTTATTATTCCAGTAACTTTATGTTCACTTTGTCTGTTGTTTTATCTCCTAACGGAGCCGACTGTGATTCTCCACAAACACAGATCATGTCAGTGGTTAAATCAGGTTTCTAAAGGGAAAATGTTCAACATATTTCAAATGTTATTAATGATTAATCGATTGTTAAGGCAGCCGACTATCGATTAAAGAAATTACTGAACATTTCCAGCCCTAGTTGTGGATGAAACAAGACATCTGACATATTGTGACATTTCATAGACTGAACAACTAATCGATTAATTGGAGAAATAACCAGCTGATTAACAGGAGGATGAAATATAATCGTGAGCTGCAGCTTTACTGTAAAATGAGTGTTCATGTCAGATAAGAAGTGTTGACCAACACATGGTGACCTGTCACATATTGATAAGGTATCAGCTGAGCTGCTGGCTCTTTAACACGCACCAGTCCTGACTCTGACTGGATATATCACTGAATTAAATGCTGAATATCATTAATTCAAAAGTATTTCATTACATTAAAACTGTTAAGTTGGTGAGTTTTAAGCCTTCAGAGCCCAAAGTCCACTTTAAACATCAGCACGGCTTCAGACTCGTCCTGTTTGTGGTCCTGTTTCTGGTCCTGTGTCTGTCGGTGCTTCAGACCGCAGCTCGTTTTAATCCCAATAACTAAATTAGCTCAACATTAAGACATTGAACAGAAGAAGCGTGTCGCTCACCTGTCCGGTATCCCGTTCTTCTTGTTGTGTCGAGACATTTTAAAATCCTCTCGTGTGGTTTTCTTTTCTCTCTGACTGTTTTTTTTTTCTAAGAAACTCACTAATTAAAGCTGAACGTCACCACGTGTACAAAACAGAGCAGTTAGCTTGTTTACAGCTTTAAATGACAGCAGCTGGAGGAGGTTACCTCTTTACACACGCGGACTGCAGCTGGAGAAAGTGTCGCTAAAACATTTTAATATTAAATACTACAAACTATCTCAGTACAACTGTGCCCATGTTAAAAACTACCAGGCTGTGAACCTACATAAACAACACAGCCGCTGTCTGCCGGCCGCTGCAGTCGCATGTGGATGACGTAACGACACGCCATCTTAAAGCAGCGGAGGACGCCTGACTGCCCCCTGGTGGTCGGTGACGGAGCTGCAGCAGAGAGAGCTGCTCATACTGAAGTGGTGGAAGAGTAACTAAGTAGATTTACTCAAAAACTGTACTAAAGTACACATCTGAGGCAGTTTTAATGCTCCTTTCTACTCGACTACATTTAAACGTTACATTTAAAAGCCACTGTTATCGACTTTTATCAACTTTTATAGACTTTTTTAATTCTTCCCTTGTGATGTATTTTTTCTTTCAGCCCTTTATTGCTTATATTTATCTTTAATCTGTTTATTGTCCTTTATTCTTTTTACAGCTCATAATATTTTTACCTGTTCTTGATTTCTTTGTTGTGATGTCGTCTTCTTATCGTCCTTTATTGTTTTTATTCTTTTATTTATTTCTATTTTTTTGCATAACTTTTTTTCCCTCTCTCTTCTTTTTCTTTTGGTTTCTTGTTTTTACATTTTCTGTTCTGCCTTCTTGTTTTAAAGAGGTCATATTATGCTAATTGTCAGGTTCATACTTTTATTTAGGGGTCCTAGTAGAAGAAGTTTACATACTTTAATTCTCAAAAAACACATTATTTTTCTCATATGGTGCATTGCTGCAGCATCACTTTTCACACTATGTCTTCAATGCTCCGTTTTAGGTACAGAGTGAGACATCTCGCCTCCGTTCAATCTTTGTTGAGGCTTAACGGGCAGGATGTAGCCAATCAGAGGCAGAGTACGTTGGGTCAGGCTGAGCAAGGTAGTGTGATCTAAAATAACACAGCTGCAGCAGTAGTACTGTATTTCTGCTGACTGACTTGAGAGAATATGTTTTATAATAAATATATAAAAATATATATTTATATAACGCCTGTTTCATAGTGAAGCACTTAAGTTACGGAAGTAAAGTCTCAACTGAATACAGAGTTGGGAGGATCACTTTTAAAATGGATTCTGATACAGTTACTAATTATCTGCTAAAAAATGTAGTCAGTGACATTATCACAGTAATAAAGTAACGTGATTGCTTTCCATTACTTTTGGATTACCTCGATACCAAACACAAGCAAATAAAGACAAGAGAAATTAAATAGCCGATCAATAAGATGATGTCATCTCACAGAATACACACTCATATCATTCTTTATTTTAAAACTGTAATCCTGTCAGTAATCCTCTTTTTTTACCGAATCTACCTGTAATCTAATTACATCATTTCCTGTAACTTTACATGAATAGTTACCTTTTTTGTATCCTTATTACGTAATCCTGTTAAATGTATTCCAAGTGTGATTTTCTAACAACTTTAGTTACAAGTTACTTTGCAGACAAACAAGTAAAAGTTCATCATGTCTCAGTCATATAATAATCAACAATAAAACATAAATATATGTAAAATAGTCACAGTTGTCATTTTGCAGCAGTCTGATATTTTCACCTTTGTTACAAACATTTTGCAGACGACACGTTCTTGTACTTGTTTAATATTTTCAGCGCAGGCGTTCACTTTGTGTTCTTGTGCTGGTGCTCGTCAGGACTCTTGTCAGTACTTTGCACACTTATAAATAATGAGAGACGGAGTCAGTCAGCGTCTTTAATGAGTCATGTTGTTTGTGAGCACATCAGAAGCTGAAGGCTTTAATAACAGAGCAGGACTCTGAATGTTTGTCTGAATGTTTGAAGATGTGGAAAGTTACTGATGATGACAGTTCGTGTTTCTGCAACCTGTGTGACTTGATTTCCAGCTGCGACATTGTCAGCTGATGATGTTTTCAGTTAGTGAGTCTGTCTGTGTGTGCATGCCACACCTCTTGTATCATAAACTAACACAGGAGCAATGTTGAGAATATAGCCTGGAGTTTATTGGCTGTGTGTGTCTGGTGTCGCCATCGTGCAGGATACAGTCATAAAACTGTACGTGTTTGGAGCTGAGATCAAAATGGAGGCTGAGTGAGAAACTAGAGAGGTGGGAGGAAGGAAAGGGGTCAACGGCCCCCGAGTCCACGGCCCTGGCACACATTCATTTTAAGTTGCAGATCACTGTGACCCAAACCAACCATTCCTGTCCAATGTAGTGCAGCTGTTGTTGTCTTAACCTGCTCTGTCCGTCTGTCTGTGTGTCTGTGTGTCTGTCTGTGTGTCTGTCTGTGTGTCTGTCTGTCTGTCCATCTATGTGTCTGTGTGTCTGTGTGTCTGTCTGTCTGTCTGTGTGTGTGTGTGTGTCTGTGTGTGTGTCTGTCTGTGTGTGTGTCTGTCTGTCTGTCTGTGTGTCTGTCTGTGTGTCTGTGTGTGTGTGTCTGTCTGTGTGTCTGTGTGTGTGTGTGTCTGTCTGTGTGTCTGTCTGTCTGTCTGTCTGTGTGTCTGTCTGTGTGTCTGTGTGTGTGTCTGTCTGTCCGTCTGTCTGTCTGTCTGTCTGTGTGTCTGTGTGTCTGTCTGTGTGTCTGTCTGTGTGTCTGTCTGTCTGTCCGTCTATGTGTCTGTGTGTCTGTGTGTCTGTCTGTCTGTCTGTGTGTCTGTCTGTCTGTGTGTGTGTGTGTCTGTCTGTGTGTCTGTGTGTGTGTGTCTGTCTGTGTGTCTGTGTGTGTCTGTCTGTGTGTCTGTGTGTGTGTGTCTGTCTGTGTGTCTGTGTGTGTGTGTGTCTGTCTGTGTGTCTGTCTGTCCGTCTATGTGTCTGTGTGTCTGTGTGTCTGTCTGTGTGTCTGTGTGTGTGTGTCTGTCTGTGTGTCTGTGTGTGTGTGTCTGTCTGTGTGTCTGTGTGTGTGTGTGTCTGTCTGTGTGTCTGTGTGTGTGTGTGTCTGTCTGTCTGTGTGTCTGTGTGTGTGTGTGTCTGTCTGTGTGTCTGTCTGTCCGTCTATGTGTCTGTGTGTCTGTGTGTCTGTCTGTCTGTCTGTGTGTCTGTCTGTCTGTGTGTGTGTGTGTCTGTCTGTGTGTCTGTGTGTGTGTGTCTGTCTGTGTGTCTGTCTGTGTGTCTGTCTGTCTGTCTGTCTGTGTGTCTGTCTGTCTGTGTGTGTGTGTGTGTGTGTCTGTCTGTCTGTGTGTCTGTGTGTGTGTGTGTCTGTCTGTGTGTCTGTCTGTGTGTCTGTGTGTCTGTGTGTCTGTCTGTCTGTCTGTCTGTCTGTCTGTCTGTCTGTGTGTCTGTCTGTCTGTGGACAGATTTCTGTCAGTGCTGTAGTGTCACAGTGTTGCGTTGACGGCTGCTGTGATCCCATCAGAAGTTGGTCTGTAGTTATTTTTGTGTCACTCCAAGACGTCCTGTTGTTCAGGTGTCATCATGGCGACAGAGTCCCTCCATGACTCAAGCTTTTATTATTATAATACTCTGAATCAGTATTAGCACACTGAGTACTCTTAACTAATTCAGTTAAATATTACTGTTTTGAAGTCAAGTCTTATTTTCATTGTCCTTTTTCATCTGTCTATTATTTTCTCAATTAATTTATTAGTTGTTTGTTTTATAAAATGTCGATCAGTGTTTCATCCACAACCCAAAGAACTTCAGTGTACTCTCTGAGAGGAAAGAAACCAGAAAATATTCACACCTGACGGAAACACACCTGAGGACAGAGGTGCAGGGGGTTTGCACAGTTACGTTTCCCAGCAGACGCTGTAATGGATGATTACATCACACATGTGTTCCTTATACGACCAGGAAACTCCATATATGGTGAGACTGGAGGAGTGTTGCTTCAGAGGTTTAAAAGGAGCACAGAGGCACAAAGACACATCAGAGACACACGAAGAAGAAGAAGAAGAAGAAGAAGAAGAAGAAGAAGAAGAAGAAGAAGAAGAAGAAGAAGAAGAAGCAGGAGCAGCATGCTGCAGTGGAGACGACCGATGGATCACAGGGGGCAGTGTAACAGGGCAGTGTTGGTGTCTGTGGCACAGTTTCATCCGGGGGTGAGTCTGCAGAGGAGGCCTGGAGCCGACAAGGACACCAAGAAACTCCACCGCACCCTCAGCAAACTGGGCTTCAAGGTGGACATCCACAGCGACCTGAGCGCAGACGAAATCTATGAGCTGTTTCAGAAAGGTAACACACACAACACACACTCTGTCAGTGTGTTTCTATGTGTATTAATGTGCATACTGACTGATCGGAGCACAGGTCGTCTGTCACTGTGCAGAGAACACACGCTGCTGCTTTATTTATTCACTGATTTATTATAAGATGGTTCAGATCTCAGGAAACACTCCAGAATAATCTGCCCCTCCAGCCTGAACCTGTGAACCTCTGGTAAAAGTTTAACTCATGTTTGAACCCAGAGAGAGTCTGTGCTCGCCCTCTGTTGTCAGCCTCTCCACGCTGACTGACATCAGTGTGACACAAACATCAACATCAAACATCGACATCCTGCAAACTGCACGAAGCTTTGAGCCTTTCCTTTAAAACTTTACGTAGCAAACAGAAATCCATCTTTACAGCACGTCTGAAATCTGATGGGACGTTTTTCTGTCCCGTCATTGAACCTCAACGACCACACACAACAATCTGGGTACAAAATAATGACTTAATGACTTTAACTTTATATAAGCAGACAGCCTGTGTGTTCAGAGGACAGACACACAGATATCAGACAGGCTGAAGGTTGATGTGGAGTTTTATAGCTGATAATCTTTAATAGATAAAGTGGAGAACAGAGACCTGCTGGATGTGATTATTGGTTATGTAATCCAGCTCTGATGGAGACGTTTGTGTTCGTCAGGAGAACAAAGTCATAGATGAGGACTGACCCAGTGTGTGTGTGTGTGTGTGTGTGTGTGTGTGTGTGTGTGCTGCAGAGAGCCGGCGGCCTGTGAAGGACTGTTTTCTGGCCGTCTTGTCGTCTCACGGGGAGGAGGGCTGCGTGTTCGGGGCTGATGGGAAACCCGTCCAACTGTCGTGGATCTTCTCGTGTTTTGACAATGAATATATGGAGGAAAAGGCCAAAGTGTTCCTGGTACAGGTGAGTACAGGTGAGCAGCAGGAGGAGAGCAGTCTGTCCTGCCAGCAGCACACAAAGCTTCTCCTTCAGGTTGTGTTACTGAGGACGTTGTGTTGTTGCTGTCTGTCTCTGCAGGCCTGTCGAGGACACGCTCTGGATCCTGGTGTGGAGGTGGATTCAGCTGATGACAGCAGAGAGAGCAGCTTCTCACAGTATCTCTCACTTCCTGTAGATACAGCTGTGATGTACGCCACACCACCAGGTAAACACCTGTCCTGCTTCACTGCACACAGACCTCCAGCTGTGTGGAGCTGCAGGTGGAGCTGGTCCAGTTGATGTTCAGTGAAACACAGAGATCAATTCAGTCAAATGTAATAAAGCCCACTCGAACATCCTGAAGAACCTTTAGAAGGTTCTCACTGACCACTACAACCTCCAGAGGAACCACAAAAACCTTCCTGACCCCGGGAACCTGAAAGAAACCTTAAAATACTATATGACCTCCTCAGTGGCTGCTAGAACCTTTCAGAGAACCTCTACAGAACCTCTACACCATCAACACTGGCCACTAAAACCTCCTCAGGGACGACTTAAATCTTCTGAACTACACTTACAACCTCCTTAATGACCACAGTAACCTGAAAGAGCCACAGGAACATTATCAGTGACTACTAGAACCTCCTCAAAAGCCATTAAGTCAAGCGAAGACATTAGAACCTCATCAATAACCACTAAAACTTACTAAACGACCCGTAGAACCTCCTTAATGACATCAACAACCTCTTAAAGACCCCCCATTGAAACTTCTTAAGTCCTGCAGAACCTCCTAAATGAACCCTAGAACCTCATGTAGAACCATCTCAACAACCACGAACCAGTGCAAACCTGGTGACCCCTAAAACATTTAGAGATGTTGCTGGTCAACAGTGTGTAAATATGAATAACATGTATCTCTTGATGGTTGATGGTTGATGATTGATGGTTGATGACTGATGGTTGATGACTGATGGTTGATGACTGATTGTTGATGGTTGATGACTGATGGTTGCTGACTGATAGTTGCTAACTGATGGTTGATGGTTGATGACTGATGGTTGATGACTGATTGTTGATGGTTGATGACTGATGATTGATGGTTGATGACTGATGATTGATGGTTGCTGACTGATGGTTGATGGTTGATGACTGATGGTTGATGGTTGATGACTGATGGTTGATGGTTGATGGTTGATGGTTGATGGTTGCTGACTGATAGTTGCTAATTGATGGTTGATGATCTGTGTGTTTGTCTCTGGATCATCTTGTCTGTTTAACCTGTCTCTCCTCCGTCCTCTCCTCAGGTTACGGAGCCTTCATGCACCCCCTGGGATCAGTCTTCCTCCAGACCTTCTGCACTTTATTAAAGGAGGAAGACTTTCGTAACCTGGAGCTGACTCGCCTGATGACCCGCCTCTCCCACAGAGTGGCCTACACCTTCCAGGCCAAAGGTCGCGTCCTGGGCGGGAAGAAAGAGATGCCGTGCCTCGTGACACGACTGACCAGAGAAGTGTTCCCGTTCGCCAAGTCGGGGAAAGACAGCGGGTCCACCGGGCTCTCGGCCACGTCACTGGTCCACACCGACAACACCCGGAAACGGACTCCCTCCATCAGTTAGACTGCAGAGCGCCAGTGTACGTGACTGCGTCTGAATGTGTGAGGACAATAATTATCATCAGGAATGTAGATGAACGAGAGGAGATTCCAGAAGAAGTCAGAAACCAGTTTGTTTTCCTCAACATGTCTGACTTCCTGAAGAAAGTCCAAAGATTTCATGAAGGAAACAGCTGCTGAAATATTCTGCTGATATTGTACATAACTCTGGAGCAGGTTGTCTTGTGTTCACATGTGACATTGTGTCATTTATTTATTCATGTATCTGTTTGTTATTAAAGAACGATTTAATTGACAGAGTGTTTCAGCTTCCTTCTGTCTGCTCTCTGTGATGGAAGAACACGTCCGTCAGAACATCTGAACCCGGTCCAGTACGGCCTCAATCAGTAGATGTTAGTCAGCACCTCTGATACAGATTAACACACCGCTGGCATCACGTCTGTCTGCTGACGAGCAGGAGAGGAAGTCCGGTCAGTGAGTGAAGCAGATTCAGGTGAAATGTTTCAGTGTGTTTCAGATCTGAAGAAGGATCGAGACATGAAGCTCTCAGTCTGTGTCCTGACAATCATAAAGTCATTACAGGAAGTCACTGAACTTCAACAGAACTGAAAGTATCGAGCAGACCTGTGACTGAAAACATAACTGATAGCACACCTGACTTCACACCTGCATTACATCATAACCAGCTGACTCACGAGGTCAAAAGTCACAGGACGAGTGTGATCACACGTCAATGAGATAAGTCGACCTCCTGATGGTGTTGTGTCAGTTTCTCTTTGGCAGACCTTTAAAGGAGCACTACGTAGTTTTATAGAAGAAATTCAAACTGAGAGTCACTGAACTTCAACAGAACTGAAAGAATCAGGCAGACCTGTGACTGAAAACATGACTGATAGCTGACTTCACCTGCACGCTGCTGCATTGCATCATCACCTGGCTACGTTCAGACTGCAGGCAGACTCAAAGCAGATCATTACGACAGACCGTCTGCTCTGTCATTTGTCAGTGATCAGACCAGATTTTTGAGACAGCAGCCTGTCTGCACGAGATGCTGTGGTATCGATGTAGGCGTCAGTCACTATGTACTCTGGTGACGAGACTTTCACAACACAGAAACAAGAGAATTGAGGATCCCTCCTAACAGTCCATCATGTTGCGGTGTTTGCTCACAGGCTGTTGTCCTCAGTGTTGTCTTCATGCTGCTGCGCTCGTAGCCGCTCTGATGCACTTCTAGTTTGACGTCGACGTTGTGCGTCACGCTGCGAGTGACACAAAAGACACCTTGATATCTGATAGAAGCGTCCAGAGCGTCCGGACCGAGAGGCGTCTGCAGGAAGCTGATTTGAATCAGTCATAAACCTAACTGAATCTGAACAGCCTCTGTGTGTGTGTCTGTGTGTGTGTGTGTGTGTGTGTATCTGTTGTGGCTCCAGAGGAAGCTGCATCTGATAAACTGTGATGTCACTCAGTGGCTAAGTTGCATTGTGGGTAATGTATTCTTTTCCTTTTCCCCTTGTTTCTCGCAGCACACAAACAACTTGGACTGTTTGGACCGCACCATTCTCATTATTGATCAGTCATTGACGACTTGATCAGTCTCCTGATAAGAGACAGAAGCTGCACAGCTGTTTATTCCTGCTGAGCAGAGTGATAACTGATGTTTTCATCGAGGAAGGAAATGTGTCTGATAATCTGATGATATCTGATGTGTGCGTCTTCAGAAACACGTTTCATCAGTCAGCACACCGACGAACAAACTCCACCAGTCACAGACAACAGAAATAGTTCAGTTAAACATGTGTCGACGTGAATTTAAGCTCCTGACACCAAACTGACACCACAGAACGAGCGTGATGAAGGTTGACTGCTGCGTCGCATCCAACAGGAAGCTGCACAGAGACGACAGCTGACGGACAACTAGCTCGTACGCTCTGCGCCTGCATGACAGGAAACATCTCTCCACACCACCAGGGGGCAGTAATCTGTATTCAAAACAAGTGTCCAGGAGATAAAATGCCCTTTCAGAGTGTCATCAGGACTTGAACATTGATCTGAGGCTCAGTTCTGAGAAGATAGAAATAATGTAATAAGTAATGTCAGATAAACAGTTTCCAGTCTATCACACTCCCCCTTCACACAGTGATGACAGAGGCTGCCAACTGCTCATCAGGAGCAATTTGTGGTTCAGTATCTTGCTCAAGGATACTTCGACATACAGTCGATCTGGGATTTGAGCCTGCGAGCTTCCGATTGCAGCTGCCAGCGGTGACCTCCAGTCACCTCCAGTCACCTCCAGTCACCTCCAGTGTGGTCGGGCTGCTGAGGCTGCTCTGTGGTTTGTGTTTTTTAGCTGAATTGTGTTTTGGTTTATGTTTTCTTCTTCACAGGTAGATCCAGGTGTCTCGTCAGCATCCAGCTGCCGTACAACTGTCGTACAACTGTCCGTCTTCTCTTCCTTTCTTTCTGGTTTTATAGAATTTTAGTGAATGTTTTGATAAATAACCCGTTATAACAACGACCCACACTGAGTGTTGAAGCCTCTTTATTGAAGTGTCTCAATCCACCAATAATACATTTAATTACATTCACATATCTCCCAAAAACTGTGATGTCTTAAATACAAATACATGCAACAGGTGCAAACATTAATAAAACTTTAACCCCAGAAGGAAAATGAAAGACACACGACTAAAGACAGTGTTCATGAGAAAATCTCCAGAGGAAACTGACAGGAAGTGGTCTGATGAGATCTGAGAGTTCGATCAAAGTTTTTCACGTTTTAATTTGGAGCCAAAGTGATTCTGACGGTTTTACTTCAGTCGACCAGGATCGTTATCATAGTTTTATCTGAGTCTTTATTTCATTAGTTTGTTCCTTCATCATAACGAACCGTCTTCACACTTCAGTCACGTGTTCAAACGTTTTAACTGAACTGAGAAACGTCTCAGCTCAAACTGAAGCATGTGATCTGACACCACACCTCCATTTTCTAACACCAGCACAGTTTAGTTTGATTATTTTACAGTTATTAGACTGACCTAAAGCCTCGTGCAGCAGCGTGATGGTTTCTGCACCCTTCAAAAACTGCCACGTATTTTCCCTCCTGCGTACTGATCGTGTCGATACGTCTCTTCTGAGTATTTACAGCCGAGGTCGATTCTGATAACCATAAAAAATTAGAAAACACACAATCTGATAAAACTTTGTAACTGTGCTCCTGATAACAAGTGAACTGTGGTCAAATATAAAAGATATTATTAGATTATAGTAGATTATATGATTGATGAATGAGTGTGTCCATCACTTGAATGTTGTAGATGTTAAATGTGAAGCTGATTTAAGTTCACAGTGTGCGTGTGCACGTGTGTGTGTGTGTGTGTGTGTGTGTGTGTGTGTGTGTGTGTGTGTGTGTATCCTGCCCATCCGCAGTTTCCTCCTGCAGATAAAACCTGAGCTCTGTGTCTGAAGTTCAATCTGACGACAGAAACAGAAGCAGCTGAGGAGACTCGTCTCTACAGGACGGACTCGTCTCTACAGGACGGACTCGTCTCTACAGGACGGACTCGTCTCTACAGGATGGCAGTGTGTGAGGCCTCAGCTGACGGGCCGGTGGGTACCGAGGGGCGGCCGGTGATAACAGATAAGAGGTGGTCCACAGGGTGGAAGCTGACGCTGTCCGGAGCTCTTCTCTTTGTGGCACTTCTTTTTATCGGACGCACCGGGCTGCTCTGGTACTGCACTGGAAGGCCGGACGTGACGGTGAGGAGCAGCTTCAATCAGAAATCTTTTAAAACCTGTAAATTCTGACAGAAGGAAGAAGAAATGTCTGTGTTTGTGTCTCTAATCCCTCCTGTTGCCTCCATATAGACACAATCAGGCCGAACTGAAGCACCAACCAACAGCGACACAGCTGAGAGAACAGGTGATTAAACTCTGAGGGGTTTGCTGAGGTACACGTGATGTCATCTGTAGGACTCGTGTCCGTTAACACAATAATCAGGTTTTTATGTGACACTCAGCACAACCTGGACAGTTTGTGTTAGTAACATACGTCTCGCTGCCTCTACAGAAGTTAATCCTACAGATCAAATGTCTGAAAAGATCTTTTCCTGAAACAAATGCTTTTTTTTGCCTAAACCTAACTACGGACTGGATGTGAACATCAGACCTTACACGGCCTCCGTTGACCCAAACATCCTCCCTGCAAACGCCGCTCGGTTCATAAATTAAAATACAGTCGTCACGACATCACGACCGTGTAGACGACTCCTCTACATTATATTTCTGACAGCTTTACGAACGGTGACGCTGTGTTGACTGTTTGAGACAAGCTCACATTCGTCTTCCTCTCCTCAGATTCCAGCGACGCGCTGAGGATCGTCAGCAGCGAAGAGAAAGCAGCCGTCCATCTGGAGGTGGAAGGTGAGCGACAGCCTGACTTGACTTGCTCCATGATGGACTCATGTCTCAGAGAATCAGTGTTTCTCCTGACTCTTTCTCCAGGTTTCTGCAAAGACGGTGAGCTGAAGTGGAGAGACAGCGGCGGCGATGCGTTCGCTCAGGGCGGCCTCCGACTGGTGAACAACACCATCGTCATTCCACAAAGCGGCCTGTACTTCGTCTACAGCCAGGCGGTGTTCAGTTTCACCTGCAGCTACGACACGTACGTAAGCCACAAGATCTTCCGCTACTCCGACTCCTTCGCCGTTCCCCGTTTGATCATGTTCGCCATCAAGTCGGTGTGCCAAGACTTTGCCAGGCAGAACGGAAAGGACAACTTCTTCGAGCCCGTTTATCTGGGAGCAGTGTTTCATCTGAAGGAAGGAGACCGACTGGAGGCCAAGCTCTACTGGGACGGGGACGTGCAGACCGACAGCGGCAAGACTTTCTTTGGTGTGTTTGCAGTTTGAGACGACTCTGCGCTCTGCACCGTGCCGGAGGGTTGATGGAGGTTTTTGTATAAATATAAAAAGTGTAAATGTTTCTCAAATCTCAACAGAAATAAATCTACAGAAGAGGATTAGAGCCAACATGAAACATGTATTTCAGTCCTGAGAAGAAAATATTTCCCTCAGGCACAAATTATCAAGAAATTAAAGAAAATTAAGTTGAAGTGGTTTGACTGTTTTAGTTCTGAATGTGTGAATGTTATTTCAACATCTTGCTTTTGTTTGATCACTCAGAAGCCACATTTAATTATGGCTGAGTCTTTCTTAAACGCTTTGATGTTTGACTCCTCACATGAAGTCAAACACTTTGTATTCTACGTCTCAGGGTCCAAAACCGGAGGTTACACAATATTATACTCAAGTCAAAGATACTTTAGTGAAACTTTACTTTGATGGCCTCACACCACTCTGCTCCATCTGAGCTTTTTCATTTTACTTTTAATTGAAATGTTTTGGCTTTTTTAAAGGTGCTATTTATAAGAAAAGTACATTTTTGAGTCTCGTTCCAAACTCATCAGAAAGTGACGCTTTAAGATTGTAGGACGAGTCGACCGCCATCCCAAGGCATCACTTTTTGACGAGTTGGGAATGAGACTCAAAAATCAACTTTTCTTATTTGTATTTCATCTTGGACAAGTAAAAGAAATAAAAATCTGCAGGTGAAGGTTCTGAGTTGTGATTACTTTCTACCAAGTTTGACACGAGCCACAAAATGATGTCGTTTTCTTAATAACCGAGCTAACGAGCACGCTGCTGCCACATGTAACCTGTTTTGTACCAACATTTATTTTTATTTTGTAACATCAGGCTTTCATATTAAATCTATTTGAACTGTGACATGGGACTGTGATACTGTCATGAAATACACAATGATTGTAGAAATGAAATAAACTCAAAGATTTAATGTAATCAACTGTATAAAGCCACTAACTACACATACCACTGGTCGAACATGAGCGACCTCTAGTGGTGCTCAGAGGAATCACACATATATTTGAGGAAATTAGATAAATTCATTTAAATGTGACTGAATAAACTGAATAAACAAACTGACCTTAAAGGACAACACAGTTTATACTGTTTTACTTTGTGTATATGTGGCGGACCCTGACACCTCTCTAGCTTCAGACAGTGTTCTGGGACCTTATTTTCCTCTGAGAGCAGCTTGTTTATTCTCTTATGGAACAAAGTTTGTATTATTACCTCATTAATGTTGTAAATATTAAAAATCTCAGTTTGAATTTAATTAAATTATTATAATTATTATAATTCATTTATAAAACTACGTAGTGCTCCTTTAAAGGTCTGCCAAAGAGAAACTGACACAACACCATCAGGAGGTCGACTTATCTCGTTGACGTGTGATCACACTCGTCCTGTGACTTTTGACCTCGTGAGTCAGCTGGTTATGATGTAATGCAGGTGTGAAGTCAGGTGTGCTATCAGTTATGTTTTCAGTCACAGGTCTGCTCGATACTTTCAGTTCTGTTGAAGTTCAGTGACTTCCTGTAATGACTTTATGATTGTCAGGACACAGACTGAGAGCTTCATGTCTCGATCCTTCTTCAGATCTGAAACACACTGAAACATTTCACCTGAATCTGCTTCACTCACTGACCGGACTTCCTCTCCTGCTCGTCAGCAGACAGACGTGATGCCAGCGGTGTGTTAATCTGTATCAGAGGTGCTGACTAACATCTACTGATTGAGGCCGTACTGGACCGGGTTCAGATGTTCTGACGGACGTGTTCTTCCATCACAGAGAGCAGACAGAAGGAAGCTGAAACACTCTGTCAATTAAATCGTTCTTTAATAACAAACAGATACATGAATAAATAAATGACACAATGTCACATGTGAACACAAGACAACCTGCTCCAGAGTTATGTACAATATCAGCAGAATATTTCAGCAGCTGTTTCCTTCATGAAATCTTTGGACTTTCTTCAGACATGTTGAGGAAAACAAACTGGTTTCTGACTTCTTCTGGAATCTCCTCTCGTTCATCTACATTCCTGATGATAATTATTGTCCTCACACATTCAGACGCAGTCACGTGCACTGGCGCTCTGCAGTCTAACTGATGGAGGGAGTCCGTTTCCGGGTGTTGTCGGTGTGGACCAGTGACGTGGCCGAGAGCCCGGTGGACCCGCTGTCTTTCCCCGACTTGGCGAACGGGAACACTTCTCTGGTCAGTCGTGTCACGAGGCACGGCATCTCTTTCTTCCCGCCCAGGACGCGACCTTTGGCCTGGAAGGTGTAGGCCACTCTGTGGGAGAGGCGGGTCATCAGGCGAGTCAGCTCCAGGTTACGAAAGTCTTCCTCCTTTAATAAAGTGCAGAAGGTCTGGAGGAAGACTGATCCCAGGGGGTGCATGAAGGCTCCGTAACCTGAGGAGAGGACGGAGGAGAGACAGGTTAAACAGACAAGATGATCCAGAGACAAACACACAGATCATCAACCATCAGTTAGCAACCATCAGTCAGCAACCATCAACCATCAGTCATCAACCATCAACCATCAGTCATCAACCATCAACCATCAGTCATCAACCATCAACCATCAGTCAGCAACCATCAATCATCAGTCATCAACCATCAATCATCAACCAGTAATCATCAACCATCAATCATCAGTCATCAACCATCAATCATCAGTCATCAACCATCAACCATCAATCATCAGTCATCAACCATCAATCATCAGTCATCAACCATCAATCATCAACCAGTAATCATCAACCATCAATCATCAGTCATCAACCATCAGTCATCCGTCATCAACCATCAGTCATCAACCATCAACCATCAGTCATCAGTCATCAACCATCAGTCATCAGTCATCAACCATCAATCATCAGTCATCAACCATCAACCATCAGTCATCAGTCATCAACCATCAATCATCAGTCATCAACCATCAACCATCAGTCATCAACCATCAGTCATCAGTCATCAACCATCAATCATCAGTCATCAACCATCAAGAGATAATGTTTATTCATATTTAAACACTGTTGACCAGAAATGTCTCTAAATGTGTAAGGGGTCATTAAGGTTTGCATGGTACTTCCAGGGGTGTTAGTGGTCATTGAGACAGTTCTACAGGAGGTTCTAGTGGTCAGTGAGGAGGTTCTGATGTGCCTTTAGGAAATCTAGTCATTATTGATGAGGTTCTAGGGTTCATTTAGGAGGTTCTGCAGGACTTAAGAAGTTTCAATGGGGATTCTTTAAGAGGTTGTTGACGTAATTAAGGAGGTTCTACGGGTCGTTTAGTAAGTTTTAGTGGTTATCATATTGTATTTTAGGGTTTCTTTCAGGTTCCCGGGGTCAGGAAGGTTTTTGTGGTTCCTCTGGAGGTTGTAGTGGTCAGTGAGAACCTTCTAAAGGTTCTTCAGGATGTTCTAGTGGGCTTCAGGGGGTTTTAGGAGGCCCTGAGGTGGTCAGACTTTCATTTATTACATTTGACTGAATTGATCTCAGTGTTTCAGTGAAACATCAACTGGACCAGCTCCACCTGCAGCTCCACACAGCTGGAGGTCTGTGTGCAGTGAAGCAGGACAGGTGTTTACCTGGTGGTGTGGCGTACATCACAGCTGTATCTACAGGAAGTGAGAGATACTGTGAGAAGCTGCTCTCTCTGCTGTCATCAGCTGAATCCACCTCCACACCATCATCCAGAGCGTGTCCTCGACAGGCCTGCAGAGACAGACAGCAACAACACAACGTCCTCAGTAACACAACCTGAAGGAGAAGCTTTGTGTGCTGCTGGCAGGACAGACTGCTCTCCTCCTGCTGCTCACCTGTACTCACCTGTACCAGGAACACTTTGGCCTTTTCCTCCATATATTCGTTGTCAAAACACGAGAAGATCCACGACAGTTGGACGGGTTTCCCATCAGCCCCGAACACGCAGCCCTCCTTCCCGTGAGACGACAAGACGGCCAGAAAACAGTCCTTCACAGGCCGCCGGCTCTCTGCAGCACACACACACACACACACACACACACACACACACACACACACACACACACACACACACACACACACTGGGTCAGTCCTCATCTATGACTTTGTTCTCCTGACGAACACAAACGTCTCCATCAGAGCTGGATTACATAACCAATAATCACATCCAGCAGGTCGCTGTTCTCCACTTTATCTATTAAAGATTATCAGCTATAAAACTCCACATCAACCTTCAGCCTGTCTGATATCTGTGTGTCTGTCCTCTGAACACACAGGCTGTCTGCTTATATAAAGTTAAAGTCATTAAGTCATTATTTTGTACCCAGATTGTTGTGTGTGGTCGTTGAGGTTCAATGACGGGACAGAAAAACGTCCCATCAGATTTCAGACGTCCTGTAAAGATGGATTCCTGTTTGCTACGTAAAGTTTTAAAGGAAAGGCTCAAAGCTTCGTGCAGTTTGCAGGATGTCGATGTTTGATGTTGATGTTTGTGTCACACTGATGTCAGTCAGCGTGGAGAGGCTGACAACAGAGGGCGAGCACAGACTCTCTCTGGGTTCAAACAGGAGTTAAACTTTTACCAGAGGTTCACAGGTTCAGGCTGGGGGGCAGATTATTCTGGAGTGTTTCCTGAGATCTGAACCATCTTATAATAAATCAGTGAATAAATAAAGCAGCAGCGTGTGTTCTCTACACAGTGACAGACGACCTGTGCTCCGATCAGTCAGTATACACATTAATACACATAGAAACACACTGACAGAGTGTGTGTTGTGTGTGTTACCTTTCTGAAACAGCTCATAGATTTCGTCTGCGCTCAGGTCGCTGTGGATGTCCACCTTGAAGCCCAGTTTGCTGAGGGTGCGGTGGAGTTTCTTGGTGTCCTTGTCGGCTCCAGGCCTCCTCTGCAGACTCACCCCCGGATCAAACTGTGCCACAGACACCAACACTGCCCTGTTACACTGCCCCCTGTGATCCATCGGTCGTCTCCACTGCAGCATGCTGCTCCTGCTTCTTCTGCTTCTTCTGCTTCTTCTCCTTTGTGTGTCCATTACGTCTCCAACAGACTTTGTGTCTCTGCACAGAAGTTCAGGCGTGGCTGCCCATATATGGATGTACTTTTCAGACAGGAACAGGAACATGGATCACGTGTGTTTATGTAACACGGTGTTGTGTCACCGTCTTCTTCCCACAAGCGCTCGGAAACAACGCTGTGTTTTCCTCAGGTGAGTCAACGCTCCATAAAAAAACTGGATTTTCAGAGTCATGACCTGTTTCCTTCGACTACGTGGAGAGGAGTAAATTCCAAGCATGTCTGCACATGACTGACGTCTGTAGTGACTCAAACAATCAACGTGAAGAGAAAACGAAAGAAAACATCTAAAAAGTTCGCACTTTTGTTTGGTGCATTGGTGCAGTTTACAACAAAAATCCTGCTTTTACATTAAAGACTGAGACACAATGATCTGCTGACATCAGACAGAGCAACAGTCAGTCTGCAGGGACACTTTACTGCACTGAGTACTTTTACTTTTAACACTTTTAGCAACATTTCCACGATAATACTTGCATATTTTTACATGATCAACATTTTCAAAGCAGGACTTCACATGTCAGTGAGTATTTTACATGAATACATTTTGCTGATAATCCATCTGCACTTTTCCTCTATTTAAATCTAGATTGGGGATCGTGACTTGTACTTGAGTATTTCTATAATGTGGTTTCATTACTTTTACTTCAGTGAAGGTTTTGAGTGCTTCCTCCAACACTGAAACTGGAGGTCTGAGTGTGGCGTTAAGGGACCGACAGCTGTCACAGACGAACTGTTGTGTTTAGGTAAAAAGGTGAGGACCTAATGTAGAAACACACCGCAGGGAAACAAAAACAAGCTTTAATGAACCGCTGAAAAATCCAAAAACCAAGGGCCTGTATGTTTGTTCAAACTGTCATCTTTACAGCTCAAACACTCGTTTTCACTGATTGACGTCAGAATAATCATAAAAACACATTTATAAAACTCTAAACACACAATGTGCTGCTATCAGACATTATCATGCTGCGACGTGCAGCGTTAAATACAAACAGATCTGCAGGAGGTGCTCTATAACTGACTTCAGCTCAGTAGTTAATGTAAGAGCGCCGCCTGCTGGACACTTTCAGCAGTTTATCATGGGGAATATCTCCTCAATGAAACCAGCAGTCACCTGAAACCTGTGACTGTGATTATACACAACCTGAACTGGAAACAACCACCAGCTTTCTAAGGTTACAGTCAGAATCTGTCGGGTCGGACAGAAACAGAACATGTGACTCTTAATTCACTAAACAGTTATAATTGCATGTGTCTGCTCTCCTAGTCTGTGAGATCAATCCACAGTCAAACCACAAGACTAGACGATGTTCTTTATGCCATTATTTATTCATTTATTTGCAGTAATCTCACAGAAACAGGAAAATATTTACAATTCTGAAAAGTTTCAACATAAAATCATGACTGCTTCACTTCTGCACAGATTAAAGTCACGTGATGAAAAGATGCAAAGTGCACTTTGAGCGAGGAAGTGAGGAAAGATGCCAAAGAAATGTGTGTATCTATGATTATACAGTGAATAATACAGTGAATATACAATGATTCAGGACACGTGTGAGCTCTGAGTCATTATGGACACTTGTGGGTCGTTGGTCCAACCGGCCTTCATGTGGGTTGCCTCTGTTCAAAGACGGTCGTTCCAGTGTGACAGAGATGGATTCTTTTACTCCTCTTTCAAACCATCTGTCTTCTCCGGCCACAGAGGAGGAGGCCTAAGACATTACTTATCAACCACCTAAAATGCTGTTCTGAGTTCTCTCCCCAGACAGCTTAACAACCATTCACACCTGGGTTCACCTGGCCCAGTTTTTCCTCACTTGAATTGAGGGTCTAAGGACAGAGAGTGTCGTTCACTGTATACATTTTTAAGCCCACTGAGGCAATGTGATTGTGATTTTCAGTTATATAAATAAAACTGATTTATATACATTTTTTCATGTTTTCAGAATTTCCAGGACAGAAAATATTTCTGAGTTATGGCAACAACATTATAGTACTTTATTCAATGGAATCAAAAGGGATTTTTATAAGATGGACTATATTGAGTTGACTCTGTCGTGATAGCTATAAACAAGCGAGACAAAGCCAGTGGTTTAAACCTTATGCCAGTCCAAAGTCCCCCCTCCTTGCTGTGTGCTTTACTGGCTTTATGAGTCATGGTTTTTTTTACCAGATTCTATGTTGACTGTCCTGTTAGTGCCACTTATCAAGGATAAAGCTGGTTAAATATGCAGCCTGGATAATTGTAGTCCCACAGCTTTAGTCAGCATACTGTCAAAGGTTTTCACAAAGAATCCTGCTGGATAGATGACGTCAGCTTATTAACCAGATAACCAGTTTGGGTTTAAAGCTGAACACACTCTGATGTGTGAATATATGACTTGAAAGAAACAGTTAACAAATACAGAGGCCAACACTCATCAGTCCTTATGCGTTTCATCGATGCATCCAAAGCTTTTGATTGTGTTACCATAAAGAGTTGTTTGTTAAACTGAGCCAGAGGGGGGCGCCAAAACACAAAATACATAACTCCATTCAGGGTCAGTAATGGCATCAGACAAGGAGGAATATTGTCCCAGTTATTTTTAAATACATATAGATGAAAGGCTGTAATAATGGCTGCATGATGGTCAATACTCTAGTCAACCATATTATGTACGCAGATGATCTTCTAGTGTTTAGTTCAAACAGTGCCGGCCTCTTCAGCATTTTATGACAGAACAAACTACAGATGATGATGATTTTTATAGGCAATGCTACAAGATGTACGCACAAGTAAACATGCTTGATACAAAGAACATGTCTCTGTTCAGAGCTTCCTGTAAAAACACTGTGTACTGCCCACTGGTGGTCAAACTACAGAAAGCAGACGGAGACTTCAGGTGACTTATAATGATGCCTTCAGAATATTACTTAACAGACGCAGATGGAGTCAAGTGAAATGTGGGTTGCTGGAGGAGTCAGTAGCTGTTTCTCTGGTTAATAAAACATCAGGTTTAGCACTACACGCTACCAGTCCCACTTGTGGACACACTGGTACAGCTGTCTCTTTGTTAGACACTAATGTACATTATTTTAAAACCATGATCTTTTATTGAGAGTTTCTATTTAATTTATTTCATGTAATGTCTTCTCTTTTATCTGGACCATGAGTCTGCAATAAAGTTTTGAACTGAATTGAATATTCAGTCAAATGTTTTAAACTTCACTATGTCTCAGACAGAAGTGTTGTACTTTTTACTCCATTGATCAATTTATTAAACATGATACTGTACAATAGATTCAACTATTTACCAGTATAAAAGAATAAAGAAGAGCTCCATCTACATGATTTGATTTGATTCTTTATTTCTGTATCATGCGTAAACATACAGTTGATTCAGTTAAACATTTCATTTCATTTCATTACAAAATTATGTTGCATCTTGAACAAAATATTGTGCCTTGAAAAAAAGAGAAAATCTGCTATAAAAAAAGGTTCCCGTCCGTAAGCCTATTGAATTAGATATGTGCCAATAAGAATCAAATAAAACATATTTAATGTCAATAAAGATAAGAGAGAGAAAATAAATCTCACAGAAGCAAAGAAAAGTAATCTCTCACATCCTTTTGTTTGTAGCTTTTTGCTTTGCTTTTGCTCTCTGATTTTTTGTTTGCTATTCTGGCACAAACCTCTCATGGTGCTGGGGTATTCAGACATGTGTCCACATTGGCTAATGGTTGTTTGAATGACAGCTGATGACAACACATCCAGATACTTTGCCCTTGTGTCACATCCCTGCCTCCTTTTGGATGAAACAATCTATAATTAGAATGGCGGTCAAAATATGAATTCTGACAACTTTGCTAATTTAACAGTATAAAAAAAAAACGTACAACGTCATTGTCCATCAACAATCGCCATCGTTACATAGAAAAAATTACAGTTTTTCATTTTTCAGTCTGCCTCATCAAAGTGGACGAACGTGCCATATCCTGACATAAACCACTATTTCATTGAGTCACTAGGTGTATATTTATTTCTGACATGTCACCCTTTCTGTCATTGTGACACATGTTGCTGTTTTGATAGTCTGTACAACGTGATGTTACTGTAAAGACATGACATCGCTAACACTAATATGCTCAACAGGAGTTAAGCAAGCTAGCATCCTGCTGGGTGGCGCTCGTAGACAGTAATAATTCCATCTTTACCCCAGTGATATAAGATACAGTGGGCAGATAGATAGATAGATAGATAGATAGATAGATAGATAGATAGATAGATAGATAGATAGATAGATAGATAGATAGATAGATAGATAGATAGATAGATAGATAGATAGATAGATAGATAGGACCTGCCACCTAATTCTGAATAAAATTATCCCCAACAACAAATTATATTTTCTATAATCACACCTGAATACGTGTCAGCAGGTCTGTGTTTATCTGAGATTCACACTTCAACAACTTCAGAGATTTCTGGAGTGTTTTTAAAAAGTACAGACGCTGATGGACAGATTTTACTCCAAAACTCCCCCCAGGTTACATTTAATACGTGCGTTCCGTTGTTTTCTTTCACAGATTTTGATTTATAAAGGTGGATGTTAACGATATGTTTTCATTAAACCTGGACTCTCCTCCCTGGGTGTTGATATCAGAACCAGTGAACAATTAAATGATTGACAACTAAAGAGTTGAAGGAACTTGTTGAGCTTTAGATAGTGAATCCATGTGAAGTCTTCAGGCTGTAGATCCAGCAGGAACACATGAGGTCCAGGATCAGAGGCAGTCTTACACTTTATCAAATATCTACACAGCCTGGTTTCGAAAAGTGAGATGGAGCATGGAGACATTGCTTAGCGGGACCTTGGATACACAGCTCTTTCATACACAGGGTTGAACTGAGTCTTTCCCAGTCTTGAGTTTCCTGCTGTCATCCTTTGATACCAGCTGCTCTTGCGCAGATCAACCCTAGAGCAGACACTGAAAAATAAACACTGACTTAACAAGTGCAAACTTGTGGCTTGTAGTAAACTGGAGAAACAACCAGTAAGGATGTCACACCTTCTTTAAGGTGGACTTAAGATTACTGTCATCTACTATTAACTTTAAACCTTCTAATTCACCATTGATCTTGCAAAAAAAATAACATGTGAGTCTGTACCTACCAATAGATATTATTACTTATAGGCATTATATTAGATGACAATATTTCTGACTGTTCAGTGAAACTTACTGGTTGGTGGCAGCCAGTCATTGCTGCTGGTGAATTTTAAAGTTGGCACAAAGGGCCCTGTAGAGACACAGATAATTGCAGATATTCAATCATTCATCCACATGAAATCAGTGATGGACCTTCTCATTACAGCATTAATAGAATGATACAATTATTATCTACTCAGCCTGAACCGAGTCAGTTATACTTTTATTTATATGAACATCTGGAGGACGCACAGTCGTCCTGTGATGTCTGTAACCCAATAATAAAATAACTCCTGACAAACAAGAAGAAAAATAAAAAACGCTTGTTGTCTTCAGGACAAAGCTGAGAGTCTTTTGATTTATTCTGCAGATATTTTGTACAAGATGAAAACTAGGAAGCAACACAGGTGGTTTGAGTGACGCACTGCTGTTAGATATGATTATCAGTTCTGGTGTTGTGTGCAGTAAAAACTTTATGTCAGCTGACATGAATCAAACACCCATCCATAAATTCTCTCAATCATTGATCCAGTTCAAGGTCATGTGGAGCTGCAGCCTCTTCCAGTGTTTTGAAGGTGGTTCTGGTATCCATTATCAACTTGACTCTTGCAAATTCACCAGAGAGCTTGCAAATAAAAATAAAATAAGATTAGATAAGATAAGATTTCTCATTCAGTTTAGTTTAACTTACCAGCGGGTGGTTTGCTGCCGTATCCAATGGCGCCAACAGTCATAGATTGGCACCCGCGGGGGAGTGGGTCCACACTGATGTTTCTGATGCCGCAGACACCCACGGTGTGGCACTGGATGGAGGGTGGGTCCGTAATGTTTCTGATGCCGCAGACACCCACGGTGTGGCACTGGATGGAGGGTAGGTCCATGGTTCTGGTCCAGTTAATCACACGTCCTGAATAATCAACAGACATCTGAGGATTAGAAACAAACACTTCTCACTATTAATTAGAGAACGTTGACTTTCCGACAGTTTCACACATTTGATTGTTGGAATTTATATTTCAGTTCTGTCAACTCACCAGCTGAGATCGTCTCATCCGCCGAGCACAAACACACACTGAAGCCAAATTCAGCTGACACGGACTTTCTCTTCTGACTGGGCAGGGCACAAAGTTGATGTTTAACACTTAGGAGGTCTGAGACATACACAGCTAGTACAGCTCAACTGACAGGGCAGGGCTCTGCACCGATAAGGAGGGAGACGAGGATCTTGTGTATTTTT
This sequence comes from Pagrus major, assembly GCF_040436345.1. Lineage (NCBI taxonomy): Eukaryota > Metazoa > Chordata > Actinopteri > Spariformes > Sparidae > Pagrus > Pagrus major. The sequence continues at coordinate 27,880,031 of NC_133226.1, read as the reverse complement.
GGGATATTATTTACTGTTTCCTGTCAAAGAGTCAGTGAAAGGATTTGATCCTAAATGTCTCAATATCTTATAATCTGTAGGTGTGAGTGAGTGAGCCTCACACACTATATACTGTGTCCCTATAACCCTCTCTTACACTCTGCTGTTCTGTCTGTCATCAATGTTGTGCAACCAAAACAGGAAGAGGCATCGTTCTCCCCGGTCACTAACCACAGGTAACAGAGGAACAACTGTGGAAACTGTGTCTCTTCTCACCACTGAGACCTGAGACGCTTCAAAACCACCGTCATTTCTACAAAACCTGCTGATTTATTAATACAAGCTGCAGTTTTACTCTGACTGTTCACAGCTCTGAGATCAAACCTTTGGTTGGTTTATGCGGTTTGTGACAGTCACTGGGAAACACTGGGGGAGGGGAGGCTCTGTTTCAGCTTTAAATGCAAGTTACAAGACCAGAGTGTGAAAATAATCTGCTTTAAGTGAAACTCTCGACACAGTGCAAGTAGGCTTTTTGTGTGAATGTACCCGAGTCAAACCTTCGTGTAAAAGCATAATTACGACGACAAAGCCACTTTTAAGATTTACTGTACTTTCGTTTTCGGGACTCAAAATCATTTTCAACTGCGTGCTCGGGGCGACTTTAGCATTAGAATCGCTATTTTTAAAACACCAAGAAGACTCGACACAACATGAAACTTCACCAGAGTCTCCACACATGAACACGAGCATTGAGAACATTTACTAGAGTTTTACTGAAAAGAAGGTTTTTGAACAACTCACGCAGCAGCAGCTTGTTTACGCTCACCAGTCGGGAAGGGGAGACTCACCTGAGACTCACCTGAGACGCACCTGTCTGCAGGCTCCACACCTCCACTGTCAGGACAGGAAGTGAGGACATTTAAATCTGGATTTCACCTGCCTTTTCATGCAGAGAGACCAGTGAGTGAGCCTGTGTCCCGAGTAGCGGTGAGTTGCTGATTTTTATTATCCACAGAAAGTAAATGCACGGTTTTTGTGTTCTTCGTCAACGTAGGTGCCGTAAAATAATAAGGTTATAAGTCATTAATGATGCAAATTACTGAATGTTACATGTGGGCTTGAGCTGTTGTTTTGAAGCTGAGTTAGATAAGTCAAAGTTAACTTTCACCAGTGGAGGTTTGCATCACCACCGTAAGTTCTCAGGGATTATTAACTGTATAGTGCATAAGGTAAAGTTACTGTTCGCATTTGTTTGTATGTGACGTTATAAAACATTTTGTAAACAAGTGGAATCAAAATGTGGCAGGACTACATGGCCCATTTTTACTTTTTTATTTTTCCACCTCTGTTGTATATAAAGTATATAAACAAAACGAATAGTAACTGAAATTACTGAGAAGTAGCTTCTGCACCATCACTACTTTTATTTTTGATACTTGAGTATATTTTGCCTCTAACATAACATACTAAATGACTTAAGTGTCTTGTTTTAGCCACTTTCACGTAAGTACGTTTTTGAATGCCGGACTTTGACCCGTAGCGCAGTATGTTTGTAGTCATTATTACTTCTTCTACATAAGTGAGGCCTCATTTACACTCCCTGGTGCAAGTGGACATTTTACCTGTAAGCAAAGACAATCTAAGTTTGCAGGCTGTATACATTCATCTGCAATTTAAAAATAAAGTGTCTAGATAATGCATGATTGGATTGGAAAATTAACATTTGTTGAGCTCTCTGATATGTCTAGGTGGACAAATTATAGGAGGGCACTGATGGGATCTTTTCTTTTTCTTTTTGGAGCTTGTGTTTTGAATATTACAACTGATCATTTTGCTTATCTGTATATTTTCAGGAAGAAGAGCAGCAGGCTGAGGTCTCAGTCAGACCTAAGCTTTTTCACAGCATCTATTGGTCAGATACTGTTGGTGCAGCAGCTGTGGTACAGACATCTTTCTTTCTGTCTTTTCCATAGGACTCGGTTGAAGATCGCATTCTTCACGCTTGCAGACGTGCAGCAGAGCGGGTTGAGGCCAACAGACAACTGTTGTCTGCCAAAGTGGACCTGCCTGATGTTCTGTGCTTGGGGAGGAGAAACAGGCTGAGGGTGTGGAAAGAAGAGGATGAGCATGAAAAGGAAGCAATCCTTGAGCCCTTCAAGTTCACGTTTTACAACACTGAGGACATGTGGAAATTCTGCAAAGAAATAATGGACAGAAGAAATGATTTGGCCTGTTGTGAATGTCACACAGATGAGTGAGTTTGTGTTCAAGAATAAAGGGCTACAGAACATTTATTCATGTTGTGACTTGGTGTGTTTTTTATGTTTTTCTCATTGATCCCTTAATAATTCACTTGGATTTTACTGTAGATATCAAGAGTAAGTGTAGTATTCAGTGGTACTTGGGTGTTCCAGCAGAACAAGAACATAATTAGCATAGACATGAGACCAAACATGAAATGTATGGTGGTTAAGAATAAAAATACAGAATAATACAGAAAAAACAATTGAAAACAATATATAGAAAAAGAGCAGTGCAATAAAGTTAAATGATAATGAAAAGGCGGTGAACTACTGTATATACTGTATAGTACACAATAAAATGTATCGGCCAATGACACCTTATGAGATGTTGGCTTATGAATGAGTAATAATTTAAAAGACAATTTGTGCACTGAGCAATGTTCTTCCTGCCCTCCATTTTTTTTCATTTATCAACTATTTGACCTTCTCTTTTCAAGATCCTCAGCTTTATAGTCAGCTACAAACAGCCTATTGAGCCCCGAGTCATCACCCACCGTTGGTTTTTCGTAATGACTAAGTTGTGAAATTACGCAGTGCAGTGTGTGTTAGTCTGGCTTTTTGATCAGATGACATGCAGCTTCCTCTGGAGCCACAACAGACTTTACACTATCTTCACATTTTCACCTTCAGTTGCTCTTTAGAGATGTAGAGATGATGTGGTGACTGCAGGTGAACAGCTTGGACAGGTGTGTCAGCTAAAGCCACGCCCACCACACACACACACACAGAGAGAGAGAGAGAGAGAGAGAGAGAGAGAGAGAGAGAGAGGCTATTCAGATCTGTTTGTCTGGACAGCAAAAAAAATGAAATGTGATCACACTGTCAATTAAATTGTTCTTTAATAACAAACAGATACATGAATAAATAAATGACAGGTCACATGTGAACATAAGAATATTTCAGCAGCTGTTTCCTTCATGACATCTTTGGACTTTCTTCAGGAAGTCAGGCATGTTGAAGAAAACACAAACAGGTTTCTGACTTCTGGAATCTCTTCTCGTCCATCTACATTCCTGCTGATAATTATTGCCCTCACACATTCAGACGCAGTCACGTACACTGGCGCTCTGCAGTCTAACTGATGGAGGGAGCACTTGAGTATTTCTATAATGTGGTTTCATTACTTTTACTTCAGTGAAGGTTTTGAGTGCTTCCTCCAACACTGAAACTGGAGGTCTGAGTGTGGCGTTTAGGGACCGACAGCTGTCACAGACAAACTGTTGTTTAGGTAAAAAGGTGAGGACCTAATGTAGAAACACACCGCAGGGAAACAAAAACAAGCTTTAATGAACCGCTGAAAAATCCAAAAACCAAGGGCCTGTATGTTTGTTCAAACTGTCATCTTTACAGCTCAAACACTCGTTTTCACTGATTGACGTCAGAATAATCATAAAAACACATTTATAAAACTCTAAACACACAATGTGCTGCTATCAGACATTATCATGCTGCGACGTGCAGCGTTAAATACAAACAGATCTGCAGGAGGTGCTCTTTAACTGACTTCAGCTCAGTAGTTAATGTAAGAGCGCCGCCTGCTGGACACTTTCAGCAGTGCATCATGGGGAATATCTCCTGTGACTGTGATTATACACAACCTGAAGTGGAAACAACCACCAGCTTTCTAAGGTTACAGTCAGAATCTGTCGGGTCGGACAGAAACAGAACATGTGACTCTTAATTCAGTAAACAGTTGTTTGCATGTGTTTGCTCTCCTAGTCTGTGAGATCAATCCACACTCAAACCACAAGACAAGACAAAGTTCTTATTATTTATACATTTATTTGCAGTAATCTCACAGAAACAGGAAAATATTTACAATCCTCAATAGTTTGATCATAAAATCATGACTGCTTCACTTCTGCACAGATTAAAGTCACGTTATGAAAAGATGCAAAGTGCACTTTGAGCGAGGAAGTGAGGAAAGATGGCAAAGAAATGTGTGTATCTATGATTATACAGTGAATATACAATGATTGCTCTGCATTCAGTCAGGAGTGGTGGACTGTAGCTAGATACATTAAATGTTATAATATACAAACCTAAGTGCTGTATCGTAAAGTCAGCATACTGTCAAAGGTTTTCACAAAGATGCTGGATAGATGACGTCAGCTTATTAAACAGATAACCAGTTTGGGTTTAAAGCTGAACACACTCTGATGTGTGAATATATGCCTTGAAAAAAACAGTTAACAAATACAGAGGCCAACACTCATCAGCCCTTATGTGTTTCATCGATGCATCCAAAGCTTTTGATTGTGTTAACCATAAAAAGTTGTTTGTTAAACTGAGCCAGAGGGGGGCGCCAAAACACAAAATACATAACTCCATTCAGGGTCAGTAATGGCATCAGACAAGGAGGAATATTGTCCCAGTTATTTTTAAATACATATAGATGAAAGCCTGTAATAATGGCTGCATGATGGTCAATACTCTAGTCAACCATATTATGTACGCAGATGATCTTCTAGTATTTAGTTCAAATAGCGCCGGCCTCTTCAGCATTTTATGACAGAACAAACTACAGATGATGATGATTTTTATAGACAATGCTACAAGATGTACGCACAAGTAAACATGCTTGATACAAAGAACATGTCTCTGTTCAGAGCTTCCTGTAAAACACTGTGTACTGCCCACTGGTGGTCAAACTACAGAAAGCAGACGGAGACTTCAGGTGTTTTATGATGATGCCTTCAGAATATTACTTAACAGACGCAGATGGAGTCAAGTGAAATGTGGGTTGCTGGAGGAGTCAGTAGCTGTTTCTCTGGTTTAATAAAACATCAGGTTTAGCACTACACACTACCAGTCCCACTTGTGGACACACTGGTACAGCTGTCTCTTTGTTAGACACTAATGTACATTATTTTAAAACCATGATCTTTTACTGAGAGTCTCTATTTAATTTATTTCATGTAATGTCTTCTCTTTTATCTGGACCATGAGTCTGCAATAAAGTTTTGAACTGAATTGAATATTCAGTCAAATGTTTTAAACTTCACTATGTCTCAGACAGAAGTGTTGTACTTTTTACTCCATTGATCAATTTATTAAACATGATACTGTACAATAGATTCAACTATTTACCAGTATATAAGAATAAAGAAGAGCTCCATCTACATGATTTGATTTGATTCTTTATTTCTGTATCATGCGTAAACATACAGTTGATTCAGTTAAACATTTCATTTAATTTCATTACAAAATTATGTTGCATCTTGAACAAAATATTGTGCCTTGAAAAAAAGAGAAAATCTGCTATAAGAAAAGGTTCCTGTCCGTAAGCCTATTGAATTAGATATGTGCCAATAAGAATCAAATAAAACATATTTAATGTCAATAAAGATAAGAGAGAGAAAATAAATCTCACAGAAGCAAAGAAAAGTAATCTCTAAAGAAAACATTTAAAACTTGGAAACAAATGATTTGTATAATCGTAAAACTATCACTCTTTTACTTTTTGATAGCACATCCTTTTGTTTGTAGCTTTTTGCTTTGCTTTTGCTCTCTGATTTTTTGTTTGCTATTCTGGCACAAACCTCTCATGGTGCTGGGGTATTCAGACATGTGTCCACATTGGCTAATGGTTGTTTGAATGACAGCTGATGACAACACATCCAGATACTTTGCCCTTGTGTCACATCCCTGCCTCCTTTTGGATGAAACAATCTATCTAATTAGAATGGCGGTCAATATGAATTCTGACAACTTTGCTAATTTAACAGTATAAAAAAAAACCGTACAACGTCATTGTCCATCAACAATCGCCATCGTTACATAGAAAAAATTACAGTTTTTCATTTTTCAGTCTGCCTCATCAAAGTGGACGAACGTGCCATATCCTGACATAAACCACTATTTCATTGAGTCACTAGGTGTATATTTATTTCTGACATGTCACCCTTTCTGTCATTGTGACACATGTTGCTGTTTTGATAGTCTGTACGACGTGATGTTACTGTAAAGACATGACATCGCTAACACTAATATGCTCAACAGGAGTTAAGCAAGCTAGCATCCTGCTGGGTGGCGCTCGTAGACAGTAATAATTCCATCTTTACCCCAGTGATATAAGATACAGTGGGCAGATAGATAGATAGATAGATAGATAGATAGATAGATAGATAGATAGATAGATAGATAGATAGATAGATAGATAGATAGATAGATAGATAGATAGATAGATAGGACCTGCCACCTAATTCTGAATAAAATTATCCCCAACAACAAATTATATTTTCTATAATCACACCTGAATACGTGTCAGCAGGTCTGTGTTTATCTGAGATTCACACTTCAACAACTTCAGAGATTTCTGGAGTGTTTTTAAAAAGTACAGACGCTGATGGACAGATTTTACTCCAAAACTCCCCCCAGGTTACATTTAATACGTGCGTTCCGTTGTTTTCTTTCACAGATTTTGATTTATAAAGGTGGATGTTAACGATATGTTTTCATTAAACCTGGACTCTCCTCCCTGGGTGTTGATATCAGAACCAGTGAACAATTAAATGATTGACAACTAAAGAGTTGAAGGAACTTGTTGAGCTTTAGATAGTGAATCCATGTGAAGTCTTCAGGCTGTAGATCCAGCAGGAACACATGAGGTCCAGGATCAGAGGCAGTCTTACACTTTATCAAATATCTACACAGCCTGGTTTCGAAAAGTGACATGGAGCATGGAGACATTGCTTAGTGGGACCTTGGATACACAGCTCTTTCATACACAGGGTTGAACTGAGTCTTTCCCAGTCTTGAGTTTCCTGCTGTCATCCTTTGATACCAGCTGCTCTTGCGCAGATCAACCCTAGAGCAGACACTGAAAAATAAACACTGACTTAACAAGTGCAAACTTGTGGCTTGTAGTAAACTGGAGAAACAACCAGTAAGGATGTCACACCTTCTTTAAGGTGGACTTAAGATTACTGTCATCTACTATTAACTTTAAACCTTCTAATTCACCATTGATCTTGCAAAAAAAATAACATGTGAGTCTGTACCTACCAATAGATATTATTACTTATAGGCATTATATTAGATGACAATATTTCTGACTGTTCAGTGAAACTTACTGGTTGGTGGCAGCCAGTCATTGCTGCTGGTGAATTTTAAAGTTGGCACAAAGGGCCCTGTAGAGACACAGATAATTGCAGATATTCAATCATTCATCCACATGAAATCAGTGATGGACCTTCTCATTACAGCATTAATAGAATGATACAATTATTATCTACTCAGCCTGAACCGAGTCAGTTATACTTTTATTTATATGAACATCTGGAGGACGCACAGTCGTCCTGTGATGTCTGTAACCCAATAATAAAATAACTCCTGACAAACAAGAAGAAAAATAAAAAACGCTTGTTGTCTTCAGGACAAAGCTGAGAGTCTTTTGATTTATTCTGCAGATATTTTGTACAAGATGAAAACTAGGAAGCAACACAGGTGGTTTGAGTGACGCACTGCTGTTAGATATGATTATCAGTTCTGGTGTTGTGTGCAGTAAAAACTTTATGTCAGCTGACATGAATCAAACACCCATCCATAAATTCTCTCAATCATTGATCCAGTTCAAGGTCATGTGGAGCTGCAGCCTCTTCCAGTGTTTTGAAGGTGGTTCTGGTATCCATTATCAACTTGACTCTTGCAAATTCACCAGAGAGCTTGCAAATAAAAATAAAATAAGATTAGATAAGATAAGATTTCTCATTCAGTTTAGTTTAACTTACCAGCGGGTGGTTTGCTGCCGTATCCAATGGCGCCAACAGTCATAGATTGGCACCCGCGGGGGAGTGGGTCCACACTGATGTTTCTGATGCCGCAGACACCCACGGTGTGGCACTGGATGGAGGGTGGGTCCGTAATGTTTCTGATGCCGCAGACACCCACGGTGTGGCACTGGATGGAGGGTAGGTCCATGGTTCTGGTCCAGTTAATCACACGTCCTGAATAATCAACAGACATCTGAGGATTAGAAACAAACACTTCTCACTATTAATTAGAGAACGTTGACTTTCCGACAGTTTCACACATTTGATTGTTGGAATTTATATTTCAGTTCTGTCAACTCACCAGCTGAGATCGTCTCATCCGCCGAGCACAAACACACACTGAAGCCAAATTCAGCTGACACGGACTTTCTCTTCTGACTGGGCAGGGCACAAAGTTGATGTTTAACACTTAGGAGGTCTGAGACATACACAGCTAGTACAGCTCAACTGACAGGGCAGGGCTCTGCACCGATAAGGAGGGAGACGAGGATCTTGTGTATTTTTGGGATATTATTTACTGTTTCCTGTCAAAGAGTCAGTGAAAGGATTTGATCCTAAATGTCTCAATATCTTATAATCTGTAGGTGTGAGTGAGTGAGCCTCACACACTATATACTGTGTCCCTATAACCCTCTCTTACACTCTGCTGTTCTGTCTGTCATCAATGTTGTGCAACCAAAACAGGAAGAGGCATCGTTCTCCCCGGTCACTAACCACAGGTAACAGAGGAACAACTGTGGAAACTGTGTCTCTTCTCACCACTGAGACCTGAGACGCTTCAAAACCACCGTCATTTCTACAAAACCTGCTGATTTATTAATACAAGCTGCAGTTTTACTCTGACTGTTCACAGCTCTGAGATCAAACCTTTGGTTGGTTTATGCGGTTTGTGACAGTCACTGGGAAACACTGGGGGAGGGGAGGCTCTGTTTCAGCTTTAAATGCAAGTTACAAGACCAGAGTGTGAAAATAATCTGCTTTAAGTGAAACTCTCGACACAGTGCAAGTAGGCTTTTTGTGTGAATGTACCCGAGTCAAACCTTCGTGTAAAAGCATAATTACGACGACAAAGCCACTTTTAAGATTTACTGTACTTTCGTTTTCGGGACTCAAAATCATTTTCAACTGCGTGCTCGGGGCGACTTTAGCATTAGAATCGCTATTTTTAAAACACCAAGAAGACTCGACACAACATGAAACTTCACCAGAGTCTCCACACATGAACACGAGCATTGAGAACATTTACTAGAGTTTTACTGAAAAGAAGGTTTTTGAACAACTCACGCAGCAGCAGCTTGTTTACGCTCACCAGTCGGGAAGGGGAGACTCACCTGAGACTCACCTGAGACGCACCTGTCTGCAGGCTCCACACCTCCACTGTCAGGACAGGAAGTGAGGACATTTAAATCTGGATTTCACCTGCCTTTTCATGCAGAGAGACCAGTGAGTGAGCCTGTGTCCCGAGTAGCGGTGAGTTGCTGATTTTTATTATCCACAGAAAGTAAATGCACGGTTTTTGTGTTCTTCGTCAACGTAGGTGCCGTAAAATAATAAGGTTATAAGTCATTAATGATGCAAATTACTGAATGTTACATGTGGGCTTGAGCTGTTGTTTTGAAGCTGAGTTAGATAAGTCAAAGTTAACTTTCACCAGTGGAGGTTTGCATCACCACCGTAAGTTCTCAGGGATTATTAACTGTATAGTGCATAAGGTAAAGTTACTGTTCGCATTTGTTTGTATGTGACGTTATAAAACATTTTGTAAACAAGTGGAATCAAAATGTGGCAGGACTACATGGCCCATTTTTACTTTTTTATTTTTCCACCTCTGTTGTATATAAAGTATATAAACAAAACGAATAGTAACTGAAATTACTGAGAAGTAGCTTCTGCACCATCACTACTTTTATTTTTGATACTTGAGTATATTTTGCCTCTAACATAACATACTAAATGACTTAAGTGTCTTGTTTTAGCCACTTTCACGTAAGTACGTTTTTGAATGCCGGACTTTGACCCGTAGCGCAGTATGTTTGTAGTCATTATTACTTCTTCTACATAAGTGAGGCCTCATTTACACTCCCTGGTGCAAGTGGACATTTTACCTGTAAGCAAAGACAATCTAAGTTTGCAGGCTGTATACATTCATCTGCAATTTAAAAATAAAGTGTCTAGATAATGCATGATTGGATTGGAAAATTAACATTTGTTGAGCTCTCTGATATGTCTAGGTGGACAAATTATAGGAGGGCACTGATGGGATCTTTTCTTTTTCTTTTTGGAGCTTGTGTTTTGAATATTACAACTGATCATTTTGCTTATCTGTATATTTTCAGGAAGAAGAGCAGCAGGCTGAGGTCTCAGTCAGACCTAAGCTTTTTCACAGCATCTATTGGTCAGATACTGTTGGTGCAGCAGCTGTGGTACAGACATCTTTCTTTCTGTCTTTTCCATAGGACTCGGTTGAAGATCGCATTCTTCACGCTTGCAGACGTGCAGCAGAGCGGGTTGAGGCCAACAGACAACTGTTGTCTGCCAAAGTGGAACTGCCTGATGTTCTGTGCTTGGGGAGGAGAAACAGGCTGAGGGTGTGGAAAGAAGAGGATGAGCATGAAAAGGAAGCAATCCTTGAGCCCTTCAAGTTCACGTTTTACAACACTGAGGACATGTGGAAATTCTGCAAAGAAATAATGGACAGAAGAAATGATTTGGCCTGTTGTGAATGTCACACAGATGAGTGAGTTTGTGTTCAAGAATAAAGGGCTACAGAACATTTATTCATGTTGTGACTTGGTGTGTTTTTTATGTTTTTCTCATTGATCCCTTAATAATTCACTTGGATTTTACTGTAGATATCAAGAGTAAGTGTAGTATTCAGTGGTACTTGGGTGTTCCAGCAGAACAAGAACATAATTAGCATAGACATGAGACCAAACATGAAATGTATGGTGGTTAAGAATAAAAATACAGAATAATACAGAAAAAACAATTGAAAACAATATATAGAAAAAGAGCAGTGCAATAAAGTTAAATGATAATGAAAAGGCGGTGAACTACTGTATATACTGTATAGTACACAATAAAATGTATCGGCCAATGACACCTTATGAGATGTTGGCTTATGAATGAGTAATAATTTAAAAGACAATTTGTGCACTGAGCAATGTTCTTCCTGCCCTCCATTTTTTTTCATTTATCAACTATTTGACCTTCTCTTTTCAAGATCCTCAGCTTTATAGTCAGCTACAAACAGACTATTGAGCCCCGAGTCATCACCCACCGTTGGTTTTTCGTAATGACTAAGTTGTGAAATTACGCAGTGCAGTGTGTGTTAGTCTGGCTTTTTGATCAGATGACATGCAGCTTCCTCTGGAGCCACAACAGACTTTACACTATCTTCACATTTTTACCTTCAGTTACTCTTTAGAGATGTAGAGATGATGTGGTGACTGCAGGTGAACAGCTTAGACAGGTGTGTCAGCTAAAGCCACGCCCACCACAGAGAGAGAGAGAGAGAGAGAGAGAGAGAGAGGCTATTCAGATCTGTTTGTCTGGACAGCAAAAAAATGAAATATGATCACACTGTCAATTAATCGTTCTTTAATAACAAACAGATACATGAATAAATAAATGACAGGTCACATGTGAACATAAGAATATTTCAGCAGCTGTTTCCTTCATGACATCTTTGGACTTTCTTCAGGAAGTCAGGCATGTTGAGGAAAACACAAACTGGTTTCTGACTTCTGGAATCTCTTCTCGTCCATCTACATTCCTGCTGATAATTATTGTCCTCATACATTCAGACGCAGTCACGTACACTGGCGCTCTGCAGTCTAACTGATGGAGGGAGCACTTGAGTATTTCTATAATGTGGTTTCACTACTTTTACTTCAGTGAAGGTTTTCAGTGCTTCCTCCAACACTGAAACTGGAGGTCTGAGTGTGGCGTTTAGGGACCAACAGCTGTCACAGACGAACTGTTGTGTTTAGGTAAAAAGGTGAGGACCTAATGTAGAAACACACCGCAGGGAAACAAAAACAAGCTTTAATGAACCGCTGAAAAATCCAAAAACCAAGGGTCTGTATGTTTGTTCAAACTGTCATCTTACAGCTCAAACACTCGTTTTCACTGATTGACGTCAGAATAATCATAAAAACACATTTATAAAACCTGAAACACACAATGTGCTGCTATCAGACATTATCATGCAATATTAAAACCAGTGAATGACGTGCAGCGTTAAATACAAACAGATCTGCAGGAGGTGCTCTTTAACTGACTTCAGCTCAGTAGTTAATGTAAGAGCGCCGCCTGCTGGACACTTTCAGCAGTGCATCATGGGGAATATCTCCTCAATGAAACAAGGTGACTGTCATTATACACAACCTGAACTGGAAACAGCCACCAGCTTTCTAAGGTTACAGTCAGAATCTGTCGGGTCGGACAGAAACAGAACATGTGACTCTTAATTCACTAAACAGTTATAATTGCATGTGTTTCCTCTCCTAGTCTGTGAGATCAATCCACAGTCAAACCACAAGACAAGACAAAGTTCTTTTATGATACTTTTGAAATGAAGATTGTACAACGTCTCATCAATTTATTAAACATGATACTGTACAATAGATTCAACCATTAACCAGTAGAAAAAAATCACTCCACCTACAAGATTTGATTTCTAAAATGTTCATATCATATAAAAAAGTACAGTTGCAGCTGCTGGGACAAAATATTCTGCCTTGAAAAAATAAGACCAAAAAAATCCCAGCTTGAGGTTTTTATAATCATCCAGCCAGATGAAATCAGCATAAATGGAGGATATTTTAGTAACAATCCTTTACATCATCATTGACAGGACAGCCAACAAGAAATCAACCTCAACCATGTCCCGCAAATGGGGAAATTTCTTTGTTACAGCAGCCAAAGGTCAGGAATATTACAATAAACAATAATAAAATAAACAATATCATAAAATAAAAAGATAAGAAATAGAATAGACTCATATATACATAATATTTACAGTATGAACAGTGTAATTACACACAGTGTGGGCATGTACTTCACATACTACACCTGCCATAACATTAAAATACTGCCGAAGCATTAATACATCAGTGATAATATTCAAATAATATTTACTCACTAGAATTCATTATACTTTTATTCCCTTTTTGGCTGCCTCTAAAATAATCCCTATTGCACCTCAGCACACACACACACACACACACACACGCACACACACACACACACGCACACACACACACACACACACACACACACACACAGGAACTCCACAGAGAGATATACATATAGTGCCAACATCCCAGCACTGTTTTTTTTATGTCACCTCTCTCTGTCTTCAATGTTTGTTTGTCCTCCCATTATGCATTTATCCTGTCATGTCTCCTAATATGTCTAGTTGTGTCTTACATTGTCTACATTGTTGTGTCTTGCATCACTAAATAAAAAGAAATAGATGTAATATGATGTTGTTTGTTACCAGCTGGCTGCTTCAATGTTTCCTGTTTCAAAACAGACAACAAGCCAAATCCAAGCAGGCACCGCCCAACTCGTAGTACGTCATCCATCAGCAGTAGTGTTTATTGGTCTGGTGCGGTGCAGTGCATTCTGGTCTTTGTAGGTTTTCTACCTTTTGAGCAATGGGAAAAAAGGGAATATCTACTACTCTACTGTAGAGAGCCCAGTTTCATGCAAAGACCATCTTTGTAGTGGTGAAATGCTTCTTTAAGTGAAATCTTGGTATTTTCACAGAGCAGTATTGCTTCTTCTACTCTACTTCTTCCAGCACTGCAGTTCAGCTCCTGCAGGAGGGCGATGTCGTCAACTGCAAAAAGTCAACTGAGCTAAAATAAGGAACTAAACTGACAACAGTACCATGTGCTGCACCAGTACCATGTGCTGCACCAGTACCATGTACTGCACCAGTACCATGTACCTGTTCTGGAGTGTTTTTAAAAAGTAAGGATATTTTCTTTATTCTAAAAGAAAAATCCAAAACTCTGATGGTAAATTTAAGATGTGCTTTCCATTGTTTTCTTTCACGATTTGGCCCAATCGTGTTAACAGCTCTGGACGTTCAAGATCTTTCTGCCACAAAAACCTGTACTGACATTTTTTGATCATGTCTTTTAAAGGTGGATGTTGACGATATGTTTCCATTAAACCTGGACTCTCCTCCCTGGGTGTTGATATCAGAACCAGTGAATGATCAAATGGTCGATAACTAAAGAGTTGAAGGAACATGTTGAGATTCAGATAGTGTTCATCTGTGAAGTCTTCAGGCTGCAGAACCAGCAGGAACACATGAGGTCCAGGATCAGAGGCAGTCGTACATCCTGTCAAATATGTCCACAGCATGATTTTGAATTGTGAGATGGAGCAGGGAGACAGCAGATCTGGAGTGTTTATGAGAACGATTTTCTTCTCCTTTAACTTTGCTGAGTGTACTCTCGGATACAGAACTGGTTTATCCTCAGGGTTGAACTTAGTCTCTCCCAGTATGAAGTTCCCCACTGAACACCTCTGAGACCAGCTGTTCCCCAGCAGAACCACCCTCAGCTCAGACACTGAAAAGAAAACACTGACTTGACAAGTGCAGACTTGTGGTTTGTAGTAAATCAGAAAAACAACCAGTAAGGATGTCACACCTTCTTTAAGGTGGACTTAAGATTACTGTCATCCATTATTAATTTAAAACCTGCTAATTAAACACTGAGCCTGCAAATAAAAATGAAAGAGTCTGTACCTACCTATAGGTGTTATTAACTATAGGTGTTATTAACTATAGGTGTTATAACTATAGCTGTTATTAACTATAGGTGTTATTAACTATAGGTGTTACTAACTATAGCTGTTATTAACTATAGGTGTTATTAACTATAGCTGTTATTACTATAGCTGTTATTAACTATAGGTGTTATTAACTATAGGTGTTATTAACTATAGGTGTTACTAACTATAGCTGTATTAACTATAGCTGTTATTAACTAGCTGTTATAACTATAGGTGTTACTAACTATAGGTGTTATTAACTATAGCTGTTATTAACTATAGGTGTTATTAACTATAGCTGTTATTAACTATAGGTGTTATTAACTATAGCTGTTATTAACTATAGGTGTTATTAACTATAGGTGTTTATAACTATAGCTGTTATTAACTATAGCTGTTACTAACTATAGGTGTTATTAACTATAGCTGTTATTAACTATAGCTGTTATTAACTATAGGTGTTATTAACTATAGGTGTTATTAACTATAGGTGTTATTAACTATAGCTGTTATTAACTATAGCTGTTACTAACTATAGGTGTTATTAACTATAG